>NC_140161.1:292818-357871 GCF_964035555.1 Netta rufina | reverse complement strand
GGATTTTGGGATACGAAGGCGTTGGGCGACGTCAACGGCGTTGGTTGACCCCGTTGGGGTTCCGTTGACCCCATTGGGCCCTGGTTGACCCCAAAGGTCACGGGTTGACCCCGGGGGTCATGGGGTGACCCCAAAGGTCATGGGGCGACCCCAAAGGTCCCGGGGCGACCCCGTTGACCCCGCAGGAGGTCTTCAAGACTTTTTGGGGGTCCTTAAGGGGTTTTTGGGGTCCATTCATGGCCTTTTGGGATTCTTACGGTTTTTTGGGGGTTGTTAATGGGTTTTGGGGGTATTTAATGGGATTTGGGGGGATTTTAAGGGATTTTGAGTCTTCTTAAGGGGTTTTGAGGGTTCTTAAGGGCTTTTTGGGGTCTTTTCATAGGGTTTTGGGGATAGTTTATGGGTTTTCTGGGTTTTTAATGGGATTTGGGGGACTTTTAAGGGATTTTTTGTATATTATGGGTTTTTGAGGGTTCTTAAGGTTTTTTTTGGGTCCATACATGTCCTTTTGGGTTTCTTATGGGGATTTTGGGGCATATTTATGGGATTTTGGGGTATATTTAGGGGATTTGGGGGATACGAAGGCGTTGGGCGACGTCAACGGCGTTGGGCGATGTCAACGGCGTTGGGCGACGTCAACGGGATTGGTTGACCCCGTTGGGGTTCCGTTGACCCCATTGGGCCCTGGTTGACCCCATTGGTTATGGGGTGACCCCAAAGGTCATGGGGTGACCCCAAAGGTCCCGGGGTGACCCCGTTGACCCCGCAGGAGGTCTTCAAGACTTTTTGGGGGTCCTTAAGGGTTTTTTGGGGTCCGTTCATGGCCTTTTGGGATTCTTACGGTTTTTTGGGGGTTGTTAATGGGTTTTGGGGGTATTTAATGGGATTTGGGGGGATTTTAAGGGATTTTGAGTATTCTTAAGGGGTTTTGAGGGTTCTTAAGGGTTTTTTGGGGTCCATTCATAGGGTTTTGGGGGTTTTTAAGGGGATTTGGGGACTTTTAAGGGATTTTGAGTATTATCAAGGAGGTTTTGGGTATCCTTAAGGTTTTTTGGGATCCATTCATGACCTTTTGGGATTCTTATGGGGATTTTGGGGCATATTTAGGGGATTTGGGGATACGAAGGCGTTGGGCGACGTCAACGGCGTTGGGCGACGTCAACGGGGCTCCATTGACCCCATTGGTCACGGGTTGACCCCATTGGGCCCTGGTTGACCCCATTGGTTACGGGTTGACCCCGGGGGTCACGGGGCGACCCCAAAGGTCATGGGGTGACCCCAAAGGTCATGGGGTGACCCCGTTGACCCCGCAGGAGACGGCGTTCGCCATGCTGGTGGAGGTGACGGAGCGCGCCCTGGCCCTGACCCGCGCCCCGGAGCTGCTGCTGGTGGGCGGGGTCGGCTGTGAGTAGGGGGCGTGGCCTGGGGGTGGGGACACATTTTTGGGGGAAAAAAGGACATTTTTGGGACACGGGGCCGCCGCCACCCCGCAGGCAACCGGCGCCTCCAGGAGATGCTGCAGGAGATGTGCGACGCGCGCGGCGCCCGGCTCTGCGCCAGCGACGAGAGGTGGGGACGTTTTGGGGAGAATTCAGGGATTTTGGGGGCTTTTCGGGGGATATTTTGGGTCGATTTGGGGACGTTTTAGGTTCTGCGTGGACAACGGCGCCATGATCGCCCAGGCCGGGTGGGAGATGCTGCGGGCGGGGCAGGTGACCGACATCGCCCGCTCCGGGGTCACCCAAAGGTGGGGGGGGGACGCGGTTTTGGGGGGATTTGGGGGGGTTTTGGGGTTTGGGGGAGATTGAGGGTTTGGGGGAGATTGAGGGGTTTGGGGGAGATTGAGGGGTTTGGGGGTGTTGGGGGATTTTGGGGGGATATCGAGGATTTTGGGGGCGTTGGGGGATTTGGGGATTTTGGGGGATTTTGGGGAGATTGAGGGGTTTGGGGATATTGGGGAGATTGGGGGATTTTGGGGACATTTAGGGTTTTGGGGGCGTTGGGGGATTTTGGGGAGATTGGGGGATTTTGGGGGATATCGAGGATTTGGGGGAGATAGAGGGTTTTGGGGACTTTGGGGGATTTTGGGGGATTTTGGGGACATTTAGGGTTTTGGGGGCGCTGGGGGATTTTGGGGATTTTGAGGGATTTTGGGGATTTTGAGGGTTTTTGGGGACATTGGGGGATTTTGGGAGATTTTGGGGACATTGAGGGTTTTGGGGAGATTGGGGGATTTTGGGGACATTGAGGATTTTGGGGGATTTTGGGGACATTAAGGATTTTGGGGACTTTGGGGGATTTTGGGGGACATTTAGGGTTTTGGGGACATTGGGGACATTTAGGGTTTTGGGGGCGTTGGGGGATTTTTGGGACATTTAGGATTTTGGGGATATTGGGGGATTTGGGGGACATTTAGGATTTTGGGGAGATTGAAGGTTTTGGGGATATTGGGGGATTTTGGGGGATATCAAGGATTTTGGGGAGATTAAGGGTTTTGGGGACATTGGGGGATTTTGGGGGATTTTGGGGGACATTTAGGGTTTTGGGGGACATTGGGGGATTTTGGGGGACATTGGGGGATTTTGTGGACATTTAGGGTTTTGGGGGCATTGGGGGATTTTGGGGAGGTTGAGGGTTTTGGGGAGATTGGGGAATTTTGGGGACTTTGGGGGATTTTGGGGGGACGTCGGGGGATTTGGGGGGACATTGGGGTGTTTTTTTGGGGTGCCGATGACGTCACGGATGACGTCACGATGACGTCACGGTGCCCCCCAGGTACCGCACGGACGAGGTGGAGGTGACGTGGCGGGACTGAGCTGGCCCCGCCCCCTCCGCCAGGCCACGCCCCCTTTTGCCTTAAGCCCACGCCCACTTTTCCACCAGGCCACGCCCCCTTTCATCAGGCCACGCCCCCTTGTGGCACCAGGCCCCGCCCCCCCCCAATAAAGGCTCCGCCCCCTGAGTCCGGGTCTTCGTGGCACTGGGGGGGACCCCGGGGGATTTTGGGGACATTTTGGGGGATTTGGGGACATTTGGGGACTTTTGGGGTTTTGGGGGGACTTTGGGGGATTTTGGGGACCTTTAGGGGATTTTGGGGACTTTTGGGGATTTTGGGGGGGACTTTGGGGACTTTTGGGGATTTGGGGGAAATTTGGGGGATTTGGGGGGCATTTGGGGACATTTGGGGGATTTTGGGGACTTTTGGGGGACCATTAGGGGATTTTGGGGACCTTTAGGGGATTTTGGGACTTTGGGGGATTTTGGGACCTTTAGGGGATTTTGGGGACTTTGGGGGATTTTGGGGACTTTTGGGGGATTTGGGGGACTTTGGGGGATTTGGGGGACTTTGGGGGATTTGGGGGGGATTTGGGGACCTTTAGGGGATTTTGGGGAGCTTTAGGGGATTTTGGGGACTTTTGGGGGATTTTGGGGACTTTTGGGGGACCATTAGGGGATTTTGGGGGATTTTGGGGATATTTGGGGGATTTTGGGGACTTTGGGGGATTTGGGGACCTTTAGGGGATTTGGGGGACTTTTGGGGATTTTGGGGACATTTGGGGGATTTGGGGGGGATTTGGGGGATTTTGGGGACCTTTAGGGGATTTTGGGGACTTTGGGGGATTTGGGGGACTTTTGGGGATTTGGGGGGATTTGGGGACTTTTGGGGATTTTGGGGACTTTTGGGGATTTGGGGACCTTTAGGGGGATTTGGGGGACATTTGGGGACATTTGGGGGATCCTTAGGGGACATTTGGGGACCCCAAGGGGGAATTGGGGACACTTTGGGGAGATTTGGGGACACTTTGGGGTCCCTTAGGTGACTTTGGGGACATTCTGGGGACCCTGAGGGAATTTTGGGGACATTTGGGGACTTTTGGGGACTCCAAGGGGGGGCACTGGGGACACTTTGGGGACATTTGGGGACCCTTAGGTCACTTTGGGGAGACATTTGGGGACATTTTGGGGACACTTTGGGGACACTTTGGGGACCCCCAGGGGTCTCTGGGGACATTTGGGGACTCCAAGGGGGGGCATTGGGGACACTTTGGGGACATTTAGGTGACTTTGGGGACATTTTGGGGACCCCAGGGGGACTTTGGGGACACTTTGGGGGCACTTTGGGGTCACTTGGGGAGATTTGGGGACCCTGAGGGGACATTGGGGACACTGTGGGGACATTTTGGGGTCTTTTAGGTGACTTTGGGGACACTTTGGGAAGATTTGGGGACATTTTGGGGACCCCAAGGGGGGAACTGGGGACACTTTGGGGACTCTTAGGAGATTTTGGGGACATTTGGGGACACTTTGGGGAGATCTGGGGACACTTTGGGGATTTTGGGAACCCTGAAGGGGACTTTGGGGACATTTTGGGGACACTTTGGGGACATTTTGGGGACATGTTGGGGATCCTTAGGGGACTTTGGGGACCCCCAGGGGACTTTGGGGACATTTTGGGGACCCCAAGGGGGGAATTGGGGACACTTTGGGGACATTTGGGGACCCTTTGGTCACTTTGGGGACATTTAGGGACATTTTGGGGACATTTGGGGACATTTTGGGGACCCTGAGGGAATTTTGGGGACACTTTGGGGACATTTGGGGTCCTTTAGGTCACTCTGGGGACATTTGGGGACACTTTGGGGACCCTTAGGAGATTTTGGGGACATTTTGGGGACATTTGGGGAGATTTGGGGACACTTTGGGGACATTTAGGTGACTTTGGGGACATTTGGGGACACTTTGGGGATCCTTAGATCACTTTGGGGCCATTTTGGGGACATTTGGGGACATTTTGGGGCCATTTGGATCACTTTGGGGACATCTGGGGACATTTTGGGGACCCTTAGGGGACATTTGGGGACATTTGGGAACATTTAGGTGACTTTGGGGACAATTTGGGGACATTTTGGGGTCCCTTTAGGTCACTTGGGGGACATTTGGGGGACATCTGGGGACATTTGGGGACATTTGGGGACCCCCAGGGGGACTTTGGGGACATTTGGGGACATTTGGGGACATCTGGGGACATTTTGGGGACATTTTGGGGACATTTGGGGTCCCTTAGGTGACTTTGGGGACATTTGGGGACATTTTGGGGTCCTTTAGGTCACTTTGGGGACATTTTGGGGACATTTGGGAAGATTTGGGGACACTTTGGGGACATTTGGGGCCATTTGGGAACATTTTGGGGCCATTTGGGGACACTTTGGGGCCATTTGGGGCCATTTGGGGACATTTTGGGGTCCTTTAGGTCACTTTGGGGACATTTTGGGGACATTTTGGGGACATTTGGGGAGATTTGGGGACACTTTGGGGTCCTTAGATCACTTTGGGGACATTTTGGGGACATTTGGGGACATTTTGGGGCCATTTGGATCACTTTGGGGACATCTGGGGACATTTTGGGGACCCTTAGGGGACATTTGGGGACATTTTGGGGTCCTTTAGGTCACTTTGGGGACATTTTGGGGACATTTTGGGGACATTTGGGGACATTTGGATCACTTTGGGGACATTTGGGGACACTTTGGGGACTCTTAGGAGATTTTTGGGACATTTAGGGGACATTTGGGGACATTTGGGGACATTTAGGTCACTTTGGGGACACTTTGGGGCCATTTGGGGACATTTGGGGTCCTTTAGGTCACTTTGGGGACATTTTGGGGACATCTGGGGACATTTGGGGACATTTTGGGGTCCTTTAGGTCACTTTGGGGACATTTGGGGACATTTGGGGCCATTTGGGGACATTTTGGGGTCCTTTAGGTCACTTTGGGGACATTTGGGAACATTTTGGGAATATTTGGGGACATTTGGGGACATTTTGGGGTCCTTTAGGTCCCTTTGGGGCCATTTGGGGACATTTTGGGGCCATTTGGGGCCATTTGGGGCCATCGGTTCCCTGTCCCCGTCCTGATCGTCCCCATTTTGTCCCCATTGTCCCCTCCCCTTGCCCCTCCCCCCCCATTGTCCCCTCCCCCATTGTCCCCTCCCCCCATTGTCCCCTCCCCTTGCCCCTCCCCCCCCATTGTCCCCTCCCCCTCCCCCTTTGTCCCCCGCCGCAGGGCCTGCTGGGAGCCGCCCCTCCCCCCCCCCCCCGGGTGACACGGAGGGGACAGCGGAGGTGACAATGGAGGGGACAGCGGAGGGGACATCATCAGTGACGTCATCGATGACGTCATCGGGGGGGACCCCCCCCGGAGGAGCTGCAGGAGCTGAAGGTGGGGGAGGGGACACGGGGAGGGGGGGGGGGGGGGACACACCCCAAATGTCCCCAAATGTCCCCGAATGTCCCCAAATGTCCCCGAATGTCCCCGAATGTCCCCGAATGTCCCCTCGGTGACCCCCGGTGACCCCTGGTGGCCCCCGGTGACCCCAAATGTCCCCAAATGTCCCCTGGTGACCCCCAGTGTCCCCTGGTGGCCCCAATGTCCCCCAAATGTCCCCAAATGTCCCCAAATGTCCCCAAATGTCCCTTAGTGTCCCCAAATGTCCCCAATGACCCCTGGTAACCCCTGGTGACCCCAAATGTCCCCAAAGTCACCTAAGGGACCCCAAAATGTCCCCAAAGTGTCCCCAATGTCCCTTGGGGTCCCCAAAAGTCCCCGAAGTGTCCCCAAAATGTCCCCAGTGCCACCCCTCAGGGTCCCCAAAAGGCCCCAAATGTCCCCAAAGTTCCCTCGGGGTCCCCAAATGTCCCCAAATCTCCCCTCAGAGTCCCCAAATGTCCCCAAAGTGTCCCCAAAGTGTCCCCAAGTGTCCCCTGGTAGCCCCTGGTGTCCCCCGGTGTCCCCAAATGTCCCCAAGGTCCCCTGGTGGCCCCTAATGTCCCCCTGGTGACCCCTGGTGACCCCTGGTGACCCGTGGTGACCCCCGGTGACCCCTGGTGTCCCCAATGTCCCCCAAATGTCCCCAAATGTCCTCAAGTGTCCCCTGGTGACCCCCGGTGACCCCCAGTGACCCCTGGTGGCCCCAAATGTCCCCAAATGTCCCTTAGTGTCCCCTAATGTCCCCTGGTGGCCCCCGGTGACCCCCAGACCCCCGGCGACCCCAAATGTCCCCAAATGTCCCCTGGTGACCCCTGGTGGCCCCAAATGTCCCCCCGGTGACCCCCGATGTCCCCCCGGTGACCCCAAGTGACCCCTGGTGGCCCCAAATGTCCCCAATGTCCCGAAATGTCCCCAAATGTCCCCAAATGTCCCCCATTGCCCCCAAATGTCCCGAAATGTCCCCAAATGTCCCCTGGTGACCCCAAACATCCCCAATGTCCCCAAGTGTCCCCAAATGTCCCCCACTGCCCCCAAATGTCCCAAAATGTCCCCAAATGTCCCCAAATATCCCCAAATACCCCCAAATGTCCCCAAATGTCCCCTGGTGACCCCAAATGCCCCAAATGTCCCCAAATGTCCCCAAACATCCCCAAATGTCCCCAATGACCCCTGGTGACCCCAAATGTCCCCAAATGTCCCCATTGCCCCCAAATGTCCCTTAGTGTCCCCAAATGTCCCCAATGACCCCTGGTAACCCCTGGTGACCCCAAATGTCCCCGAAATGTCCCCAAATGTCCCCCATTGCCCCCAAGTGTCCCGAAATGTCCCGAAATGCCCCCAAATGTCCCAAAATGTCCCAAAATGTCCCCAAACATCCCCAAATGTCCCCAATGACCCCTGGTGACCCCAAATGTCCCAAAATGTCCCCAAATGCCCCCAATGTCCCCCAATGTCCCGAAATGCCCCCAAATATCCCGAAATGTCCCCAAATGTCCCCAAATGCCCCCAATGTCCCTTGGTGTCCCCAAATGCCCCCAATGTCCCCTGGTAACCCCTGGTGACCCCAAATGTCCCCATTGCCCCCAAGTGTCCCGAAATGTCCCCAAATGTCCCGAAGTGTCCCCTGGTGTCCCCAAATGTCCCTAAATGTCCCTTAGTGTCCCCAAATGTCCCCAATGACCCCTGGTAACCCCTGGTGACCCCAAATGTCCCCGAAATGTCCCCAAATGTCCCCCATTGCCCCCAAATGTCCCGAAATGTCCCCAAATGTCCCGAAATGTCCCCCAATGTCCCCAAATGTCCCCAAACGTCCCCCAATGTCCCGAAATGTCCCGAAATGTCCCCAAATGTCCCGAAATGCCCCAAATGTCCCCCAATGTCCCGAAATGTCCCCAAATGTCCCCAAATGTCCCCAAATGTCCCCATTGCCCCCAATGCCCCCAAATGTCCCCAAATGTCCCTTGGAGACCCCAAATGTCCCCAAATGTCCCCAAGTGTCCCAAATGTCCTAAATGTCCCCAAATGTCCCGAAATGTCCCCAAATGCTCCCAATGTCCCCAAATGTCCCCTGGTGACCCCAAACATCCCCAATGTCCCCAAATGCCCCCAAATGTCCCCAAATGTCCCCAAACATCCCCAATGTCCCCTAGTGACCCCAAATGTCCCAAAATGTCCCCAAATGTCCCCAAATGTCCCCAAACATCCCCAAATGTCCCCAATGACCCCTGGTGACCCCAAATGTCCCCAAATGTCCCCCAACGTCCCCCGATGTCCCCAAATGTCCCTTAGTGTCCCCAAATGTCCCCAATGACCCCTGGTAACCCCTGGTGACCCCAAATGTCCCCAAATGTCCCCATTGCCCCCAAATGTCCCGAAATGTCCCAAATGTCCCCTATGTCCCCTAGTGACCCCAAACATCCCCAATGTCCCCAAATGTCCCGAAATGTCCCCAAACATCCCCAAATGTCCCCAATGACCCCTGGTGACCCCAAATGCCCCAAATGTCCCCAAATGCCCCCAATGTCCCTTGGTGTCTCCAAATGCCCCCAATGTCCCCTGGTAACCCCTGGTGACCCCAAATGTCCCCATTGCCCCCAAATGTCCCGAAATGTCCCCAAACGTCCCCAAATGCCCCCAATGACCCCTGGTGACCCCAAATGTCCCCCAATGTCCCCCGATGTCCCCCGATGTCCCCAGCTGGAGCTGGTGGCCGCCGTGTGCTGCGCCCTGGTGCCCGGCGCCGACCCCGAGCGCCCCGGGGCCCCCCTGCGGCAGCGCCTGCGCCACCTCTGCGCCCGCCTGGCCCCGCACGACCCCCGCTTCCCCCTCAAGGTGAGGCCCCCCTGACCCCAAATCACCCCACTGTGACCCCACTGTGACCCCACTGTGACCCCACTGACCCCACTGACCCCATAGACCCCATAGACCCCATTGTACCCGTTGTCATTGACCCCGTTGACCCCGTTAACCCTATTGACCCTATTGACCCTATTGATCCTATTGACCCTATTGACCCCATTGACCTTATTGTCATTGACCCTGTTGACCCTATTGACCCCACTGACCCCAATGACCCTATTACCTTCCTTGTCCCCATTGTCATTGTCCCCATTGACCCCATTAACCCTATTGACCCTATTGACCCTATTGACCCTATTGACCTTATTGAACCCATAGAACCCACTGACCTCATTGTCATTGACCCCATTGACCCTATTGACCCTATTGACCCCACTGACCCCACTGACCCCATTGACCCCATTGACCCCATTGTACCTGTTGTCGTTGACCCCATTAACCCCATTAACCCTATTGACCCTATTGACCCTATTGACCCTATTACCTTCCTTGTCCCCATTGTCATTGACCCCGTTGACCCTATTGACCCTATTGACCCCATTGACCTTATTGTCATTGACCCTGTTGACCCCATTGACCCTATTGACCCCACTGACCCCAATGACCCTATTACCTTCCTTGTCCCCATTGTCATTGACCCCATTGACCCCATTGACCCTATTGACCCCATTGTACCCATTGTACCTGTTGTCATTGATCCTATTGATCCTATTGACCCTATTGACCCTATTGACCCTATTGACCCCATTGACCCCACTGACCCCATAGACCCCATTGACCCCATTGTACCCATCGTCATTGACCCTATTGACCCTATTGACCCTATAGACGCTATTGACCCTATTACCTTCCTTGTCCCCATTGTCACTGTCCCTGTTGACCCCATTGACCCTATTGACCCCATAGACCGCATTGTACCCGTTGTCATTGACCCCGTTGACCCCGTTGACCCTATTGACCCTATTGACCCCACTGTGACCCCATTGACCCCATTGACCCTGTTGACCTCCCTTGACCCTATTAATCTCCCTTGACCCCATTGACCCCATTAACCCCATTGCCCCCATTGACCCCATTAACCCCCTTGACCCCATTGACCCCATTAACCCCATTGACCCCATTAACCCCATTGACCCCATTGACCCCCTTGACCCCATTGACCCCATTGACCCCATTAACCCCATTGACCCCATTGACCCCATTGACCCCATTGACCCCATTGTGACCCCACTGTGACCCCATTGTGACCCATAGACCCCATTGACCCCATTGACCCCATTGACCCCATTGACCCCATTGTACCCGTTGTCATTGACCCCATTAACCCTATTGACCCTATTAACCCCATTGACCCCATTGACCCCATTAACCCCATTGACCCCATTGACCCCATTGATCCCCTTGACCCCATTGACCCCATTGACCCCATTGACCCCATTGACCCCATTGACCCCATTGACCCCATAGGTGGCCCTATTTGCCCGCCGGGATTTGGGGTTGCGCTCGGTGGCCTCCCTGCTGCTGGCCCTGGCCGCGGGGTCGCCTTGGTCCCGCCCCCACCTACGTCACTTCCTGGGCGCCGTCACCCTGCTGCCCTCCGATTGGCTGGCCGTGCCCCGCCTCTTCCAGGTAGGCCCCGCCCCCCAGGGCCGCGCCCGCTGGCCACCGGGGTTGACCTGGTGGCCAACCGGGGGCGGGGTGGCCACCAAAGTGCTCCTGGTGGCCACCGAGGGTGGGGTGGCCACCAAGGTCCCCTGGTGGCCACCAAGAGCCCAGTGGTGGCCACCAAGGTCAGAGTGGCCACCAAGAGCCTGGTGGTGGCCACCGAGGTTGGAATGGCCACCAAGGTCTTCATGGTGGCCACCAAGGTCACAGTGGCCACCAAGGTCCTTGTGGTGGCCACCGAGGTCGGAGTGGCCACCAAGGTCCTCCTGGTGGCCACCAAGGTTGGAATGGCCACCAAAGTCCTCGTGGTGGCCACCAAGGTCGGAGTGGCCACCACGATCCTTGTGGTGGCCACCAAGGTCGGAGTGGCCACCAAGGTCCTCCTGGTGGCCACCAAGGTTGGAATGGCCACCAAGATCCTCGTGGTGGCCACCGAGGTCAGAGTGGCCACCAAAGTCCTCCTGGTGGCCACCAAGGTCAGAGTGGCCACCAAGATCCTCCTGGTGGCCACCAAGGTCAGAATGGCCACCAAGGTCCTCGTGGTGGCCACCAAGGTCGGAATGGCCACCAAGATCCTCGTGGTGGCCACCGAGGTCAGAGTGGCCACCGAGGTCGAAATGGCCACCGAGGTCCTCCTGGTGGCCACCAAGGTCTTCGTGGTGGCCACCAAGGTCGGAGTGGCCACCAAAGTCCTCCTGGTGGCCACCAAGGTCAGAGTGGCCACCAAGGTCCTCCTGGTGGCCACCGAGATCAAAATGGCCACCAAGAGCCCGGTGGTGGCCACCAAGGTCGGAATGGCCACCGAGGTCCTTGTGGTGGCCACTGAAGTTGGAATGGCCACCAAAGTCCTCATGGTGGCCACCAAGGTTGGAATGGCCACCAAGATCCTTGTGGTGGCTACCAAGAGACTTGTGGTGGCCACCAAGGTCAGAGTGGCCACCGAGGTCAAAATGGCCACCGAGGTCCTCGTGGTGGCCACCAAGGTCGGAGTGGCCACCAAGGTCCTCGTGGTGGCCACCGAGGTCGGAGTGGCCACCAAGTTCCCGGTGGTGGCCACCAAGTTCCCGGTGTCCCCGCAGAGCCTGGCCCCGGACCCGGGGGTGCTGGCCCCGTTGCCGCGGGCCCTTCGGGACGCGCTGGCCGCCGCCTTCGCCGCCTTCGACCCCCACCAACTGGGCAAGTACCGGGGCCGGCCCGGCAAGGTGAGCGCCCCCCGGCCCTATTGGCCCTATTACGGCCCTATTGGCCCTATTACGGCCCTATTAGCCCCTTCTTGGCCCTATTAGCCCCTTTATGGCCCTATTAGCCCTATTATGGCCCTATTAGCCCCTTCTTGGCCCTATTGGCCCTATTACGGCCCTATTAGCCCCTTATGGCCCTATTGGCCCTATTACGGCCCTATTGGCCCTATTACGGCCCTATTAGCCCTTTATGGCCCTATTAGCCCCTTATGGCCCTATTAGCCCTATTACGACCCCATTAGCCCTATTACGGCCCTATTAGCCCCTTATGGCCCTATTGGCCCTATTACGGCCCTATTGGCCCCATTTTGACCCCATTGTCCCCTTTTTGCCCCCATTTCCCCCTTTTTGCCCCCATTTCCCCCTTTTTGCCCCCATTTCCCCCTTTTTGCCCCCATTTCTCCCTTTTTGACCCCATTTGTGACCCCACAGCGCCCCCGGGGACGGGGACGGGGCCGGAGCCGACCCCAATCCCAATCCCAATCCCAATCCCAAACCCAGCGGCCCCGAAGACCCCAACGGGGGACGGCGGAGAAGGTGAGGGGACAGCGGGGTCAGCGGG
Organism: Netta rufina; assembly: GCF_964035555.1. Lineage (NCBI taxonomy): Eukaryota > Metazoa > Chordata > Aves > Anseriformes > Anatidae > Netta > Netta rufina. The sequence continues at coordinate 345,275 of NC_140161.1, read as the reverse complement.
GTCCTTTTGGGTCAGCGGGGTCCTTTTGGGGTCGTTGGGGACATTTGGGGTCATCAGGGTCCCTTTGGGGTTATTGGGGTCCCTTTGGGGTCGTTGGAGTTCCTTTTGGGGTTATTGGGGTCCTTTTGGGGTCAGCGGGGTCCTTTTGGGGTCATTGGGGTCCCTTTGGGGTCGTTGGAGACGTTTGGGGTCTTTGGGGACATTTGGGGTCAGCGGGGTCCTTTTGGGGTCAGCGGGGTCCTTTTGGGGTCTTTAGGGTCCTTTTGGGGTCGTTGGGGACATTTGGGGTCATTGGTGTCCCTTTGGGGTCGTTGGGGTCCCTTTGGGGTTATTGGGGTCCCGTTGGGGTCATTGGGGTCCTTTTGGGGTCAGCGGGGTCCTTTTGGGGTCTTTAGGGTCCTTTTGGGGTCGTTGGGGACATTTGGGGTCATTGGGGTCCCTTTGGGGTCAGCGGGGTCCTTTTGGGGTCAGCGGGGTCCTTTTGGGGTTGTTGGGGACATTTTGGGGTCATTGGGGTCCTTTTGGGGTCGTTGGGGTCCTTTTGGGGTCTTTAGGGTCCTTTTGGGGTCGTTGGGGTCCCTCTGGGGTCATTGGGGTCCCTTTGGGGTCATTGGGGTTCTTTTGGGGTCATTGGGGTCCCTTTGGGGTTATTGGGGTCCTTTTGGGGTCAGTGGGGTCCTTATGGGGTCGTTGGGGTCCTTTTAGGGTTATTGGGGTCCCTTTGGGGTCACTGGGGATGTTTGGGGTCGTTGGGGTCCCTTTGGGGTCGTTGGGGTCCCTTTGGGGTCATTGGGGGACATTTGGGGTCGTTGGGGACATTTGGGGTCACTGGGGTTCTTTTGGGGTCATTGGGGTCCCTTTGGGGTCGTTGGGGACATTTGGGGTCATCGGGGTCCCTTTAGGGTCTTTGGGTCCTTTTGGGGTCAGCGGGGTCCTTTTGGGGTCGTTGGGAACATTTGGGGTCATTGGGGTCCCTTTGGGGTCGTTGGGGTCCTTTGGGGGTCGTTGGGGACATTTGGGGTCATTGGGGTCCCTTTGGGGTCGTTGGGGTCCCTTTGGGGTCATTGGGGTCCTTTTGGGGTCGTTGGGGTCCCTTTGAGGTCGTTGGGGTCCCTTTGGGGTCATTGGGGTTCTTTTGGGGTTATTGGGGTCCTATTGGGTTCCTGGGGTCTCTTTTGGGGTCCTGTGACCCTTTTGGGGTCCCGGGGTCCCTTTGGGGTCCCGTGACCCTTTTAGGGTCCCTTTTGGGGTCCTGGGTCCCTTTGGGGTCCCGTGACCCTTTTGGGGTCCCTTTTGGGGTCGTGTGTCCCTTTGGTGTTATTGGGGTCCCTTTGGGGTTATTGGGGTCCTTTTGGGGTCCTGTGACCCTTTTGGGGTCCCGGGGTCCCTTTGGGGTCCCGTGACCCTTTTGGGGTCCCTTTTAGGGTCCTGGGTCCCTTTGGGATCCTGTGGCCCTTTTGGGGTCCCTTTTAGGGTCGTGTGTCCCTTTGGTGTTATTGGGGTCCTATTGGGGTTATTGGGGTCCTTTTGGGGTCCTGGGTCCCTTTGGGGTCCCGTGACCCTTTTGGGGTCCCTTTTGGGGTCTTGGTGTCCTTTTGGATTCTTGGGGTCCCTTTTAGGATCTTGGGCTCCCTTTGGGTTCTGGGGTCTCTTTTGGGGTCCTGTGACCCTTTTGGGGTCCCTTTTGGGGTCTTGGTGTCCTTTTGGGTTCTTGGTGTCCTTTTGGGTTCTTGGGGTCCCTTTTAGGATCCTGGGCTCCCTTTGGGTTCCTGGGGTCTCTTTTGGGGTTTCCATGACCCTTTTGGGGTTCCAGGACCCTTTTGGGGTCCCGGTGCCCCTTTGGGGTCCTGTGACCCTTTTGGGGTCCCTTTTAGGGTCCTGGGTCCCTTTGGGATCCCGTGGCCCTTTTAGGGTCCCTTTTGGGGTCGTGTGTCCCTTTTGGGATTCCGGGGTCCTATTGGGGTTATTGGGGTCTCTTTTGGGGTCCCGTGACCCTTTTGGGGTCCCGGTGCCCCTTTGGGGTCCTGTGACCCTTTTGGGGTCCCTTTTAGGGTCTTGGTGTCCTTTTGGGTTCTTGGGGTCCCTTTTAGGGTCATGCGTCCCTTTTGGGATTCCGGGGTCCTATTGGGTTCCTGGGGTCTCTTTTGGGGTTTCCATGACCCTTTTGGGGTTCCAGGACCCTTTTGGGGTCCCGGTGCCCCTTTGGGGTCCCGTGACCCTTTTGGGGTCCCTTTTAGGGTCTTGGGTCCCTTTGGGATCCCGTGGCCCTTTTTGGGTCCCTTTTGGGGTCGTGTGTCCCTTTTGGGATCCTGGGGTCCCTTTGGGTTCCTGGGGTCTCTTTTGGGGTTCCATGACCCTTTTGGGGTTCCAGGAGCCTTTTGGGGTCCCGGTGCCCCTTTGGGGTCCCGTGACCCTTTTGGGGTCCCTTTTGGGGTCTTGGTGTCCTTTTGGGTTCTTGGGGTCCCTTTTAGGATCCTGGGCTCCCTTTGGGTTCTGGGGTCTCTTTTGGGGTTCCATGACCCTTTTGGGGTCCCGGTGCCCCTTTGGGGTCCCGTGACCCTTTTGGGGTCCCTTTTAGGGTCTTGGTGTCCTTTTGGGTTCTTGGGGTCCCTTTTGGGTTCTTGGGGTCCCTTTTAGGATCTTGGGCTCCCTTTGGGTTCTGGGGCCTCTTTTGGGGTCCTGTGACCCTTTTGGGGTCCCGGTGCCCCTTTGGGGTCCCGTGACCCTTTTGGGGTCCCTTTTAGGGTCTTGGTGTCCTTTTGGGTTCTTGGGGTCCCTTTGGGTTTCTGGGGTCTCTTTTGGGGTCCTGTGACCCTTTTGGGGTCCCGGTGCCCCTTTGGGGTCCCGTGACCCTTTTGGGGTCCCTTTTAGGGTCCTGGGTCCCTTTGGGATCCCGTGGCCCTTTTAGGGTCCCTTTTGGGGTCGTGTGTCCCTTTTGGGATTCCGGGGTCCTATTGGGGTCCTTTTGGGGTCCCATGACCCTTTTGGGGTCCCTTTTAGGGTCTTGGTGTCCTTTTGGGTTCTTGGGGTCCCTTTTGGGTTCTTGGGGTCCCTTTTAGGATCCTGGGCTCCCTTTGGGTTCTGGGGTCTCTTTTGGGGTCCCGTGACCCTTTTGGGGTCCCGGTGCCCCTTTGGGGTCCCGTGACCCTTTTGGGGTCCCTTTTGGGGTCCCGTGTCCCCGCAGCCCCCCCTGCCCCCGTCTCTCTTCTCGCTGCGCTCGCTGGTTCGGCGCCTGCACATCCGGGAGCCCGCCCAGCACGTGGGGGCGCTGCTGGGCCGCAGGTGGCCTTTTTGGGGTCATTTCCGGGCTTTTTGGGGCTTTTGGGGTCAGGGGGGTCTTGGGGGGCTTTGGGGGCGTTGGGGTGTTTGGGGACATCTGGGGTTTTGGGGATCTTTTGGGGTTTCGGGGGTCTTTTGGGGTTTTAGGGGATTTGGGGTCTTTTGGGGTCTTTTGGGTTCTTTGGGATCTTTTGGGGTCTTTAGGATTTTGGGGTATTTGGGGTCTTTTGGGGTCTTTGGGGTCTTTTGGGGTCTTCACAATTTTGGGGGGTTTTGGGGTCTTTGGGGGCGTTGGAGTTGTGGGGGACATTTGGGGTCTTTGGGGTCTTTTGGGGTCTTTGGGGTCTTTTGGGGTTTTAGGGGATTTGGGGGCTTTGGGATCTTTTGGGGTCTTTGGGGTCTTTTGGGGTCTTTAGGATTTTGGGGTATTTGTGGTCTTTTGGGGTCTTTTGGGGTCTGGGGGGTCTTGGAGGGCATTGGGGGCGTTGGGGTGTTTGGGGACATTTGGGGTTTTGGGGATCTTTTGGGGTCTTTGGGGGTCTTTTGGGGTTTTAGGGGATTTGGGGTCTTTTGGGGTCTTTTGGGGTCTTTTGGGATCTTTAGGATTTTGGGGTCATTTCCGGGCTTTTTGGGGCTTTTGGGGGCTTGGGGGGCTTGGGGGGCGTTGGGGTGTTTGGGGACATTTGGGGTTTTGGGGATCTTTTGGGGTCTTTGGGGTCTTTTGGGGTTTTAGGGGATTTGGGGTCTTTTGGGGTCTTTTGGGGTCTTTTGGGGTCTTTAGGATTTGGGGGGTTTTGGGGTCTTTTGGGGTCTTTGGGGTCTTTTGGGGTCTTCACAATTTTGGGGGGTTTTGGGGTCTTTGGGGGCGTTGGAGTTGTGGGGGACATTTGGGGTCTTTGGGGTCTTTTGGGGTCTTTTGGGGTCTTTAGGATTTGGGGGGGTTTGGGGTCTTTTGGGGTCTTTGGGGTCTTTTGGGGTTTTAGGGGATTTGGGGTCTTTTGGGGTCTTTTGGGATCTTTAGGATTTGGGGGGTTTTGGGGTCTTTTGGGGTCTTTTGGGGTCTTGGGGGTCTTGGGGGGCTTTGGGGGCGTTGGGGTGTTTGGGGACATTTGGGGGCTTTGGGATCTTTTGGGGGCTTTGGGATCTTTTGGGGTCTTTGGGGTCTTGGGGGGTTTTGGGGTCTTTTGGGGTCTTTGGGGTCTTTTGGGATCTTTTGGGGTCTTTAGGATTTGGGGGGTTTTGGGGTGTTTTCGGGTCTTTGGGGTCTTTTGGGGTCTTCACAATTTTGGGGGGTTTTGGGGTCTTTGGGGGCGTTGGAGTTGTGGGGGACATTTGGGGTCTTTGGGGTCTTTTGGGGTCTTTGGGTCTTTTGGGGGTTTTAGGGGTTTTGTAGGGTGTTTGGGGTCTTTAGGATTTTGTTTTTTTTTGGGGTCATTTCAGGGGTTTTGGGGCTTTTGGGGTCGGGGGGTCTTGGGGGGCTTTGGGGGCGTTGGGGTGTTTGGGGACATTTGGGGTTTTGGGGATCTTTTGGGGTCTTTGGGGTCTTTTGGGATTTTTAGGGTTTTGGGGTCTTTTGGGGGTCTTCACAATTTTGGTTTTTTTTGGGGCCTTTGGGGGCGTTGGGGTTGTTGGGGACATTTGGGGTTTTGGGGATCTTTTGGGGTCTTTGGGGTCTTGGGGGGTTTTGGGGTGTTTTCGGGTCTTTGGGGTCTTTTGGGGTCTTTGGGGTCTTTTGGGGTTTTAGGGGATTTGGGGTCTTTTGGGGTCTTTGGGGGTCTTTTGGGGTTTTCGGGGATTTGGGGTCTTTTGGGGTCTTTTGGGGTCTTTTGGGGTCTTTTGGGATCTTTAGGATTTGGGGGGTTTTGGGGTCTTTTGGGGTCTTTGGGGTCTTTTGGGGTCTTCACAATTTTGGGGGGTTTTGGGGTCTTTGGGGGCGTTGGAGTTGTGGGGGACATTTGGGGTCTTTGGGGTCTTTTGGGGTCTTTGGGGTCTTTTGGGGTTTTCGGGGATTTGGGGTCTTTTGGGGTCTTTTGGGGTCTTTTGGGGTCTTTAGGATTTTTGGGGTATTTGGGGTCTTTTGGGGTCTTTTGGGGTCATGGGGGTCTTGGGGGGCTTTGGGGGCATTGGGGTGTTTGGGGACATTTGGGGTCTTTGGGATCTTTTGGGGTCTTTTGGGGTCTTTGGGTCTTTTGGGGGTTTTAGGGGTTTTGTAGGGTGTTTGGGGTCTTTAGGATTTTGGTTTTTTTTGGGGTCATTTCAGGGGTTTTTGGGGCTTTTGGGGTCAGGGGGGTCTTGGGGGGCTTTGGGGGCGTTGGGGTGTTTGGGGACATTTGGGGTTTTGGGGATCTTTTGGGGTCTTTGGGGTCTTTTGGGGTTTTAGGGGATTTGGGGTCTTTTGGGGTCTTTTGGGGTCTTTTGGGGTCTTTAGGATTTTGGGGTCATTTCCGGGCTTTTTGGGGCTTTTGGGGTCAGGGGGGTCTTGGGGGGCTTTGGGGGCGTTGGGGTGTTTGGGGACATTTGGGGGCTTTGGGATCTTTTGGGGTTTTGGGGGTCTTTTGGGGTTTTCGGGGATTTGGGGTCTTTTGGGGTCTTTTGGGGTCTTTTGGGATCTTTAGGATTTTGGGGTCATTTCCGGGCTTTTTGGGGCTTTTGGGGGCTTGGGGGGCTTGGGGGGCGTTGGGGGCGTTGGGGTGTTTGGGGACATTTGGGGTTTTGGGGATCTTTTGGGGTCTTTGGGGTCTTTTGGGGTTTTCGGGGGTTTTGGGGTCTTTGGGGGCGTTGGAGTTGTGGGGGACATTTGGGGTCTTTGGGGTCTTTTGGGGTCTTTTGGGGTCTTTAGGATTTGGGGGGGTTTGGGGTCTTTTGGGGTCTTTGGGGTCTTTTGGGGTTTTAGGGGATTTGGGGTCTTTTGGGGTCTTTTGGGATCTTTAGGATTTGGGGGGTTTTGGGGTCTTTTGGGGTCTTTTGGGGTCTTGGGGGTCTTGGGGGGCTTTGGGGGCGTTGGGGTGTTTGGGGACATTTGGGGGCTTTGGGATCTTTTGGGGGCTTTGGGATCTTTTGGGGTCTTTGGGGTCTTGGGGGGTTTTGGGGTCTTTTGGGGTCTTTGGGGTCTTTTGGGATCTTTTGGGGTCTTTAGGATTTGGGGGGTTTTGGGGTGTTTTCGGGTCTTTGGGGTCTTTTGGGGTCTTCACAATTTTGGGGGGTTTTGGGGTCTTTGGGGGCGTTGGAGTTGTGGGGGACATTTGGGGTCTTTGGGGTCTTTTGGGGTCTTTGGGTCTTTTGGGGGTTTTAGGGCTTTTGTAGGGTGTTTGGGGTCTTTAGGATTTTGGTTTTTTGGGGGTCATTTTGGGGGTTTTTGGGTCTTTTGGGGTCAGGGGGGTCTTGGGGGGCTTGGGGGGCGTTGGGGTGTTTGGGGACATTTGGGGGCTTTGGGGTCTTTTGGGGTCTTTGGGGTTTTGGGGGTCATTTGGGGGTTTTGGGTTCTTTTGGGGTCTTTGGGGTCTTTAGGATCTTGGGGGTCTTGGGGGGTATTGGGGGCGTTGGGGTGTTTGGGGACATTTGGGGTTTTGGGGATCTTTTGGGGTCTTTTGGGATCTTTTGGGGTTTTAGGGGATTTTTGGGTCTTTTGGGGTCTTTGGGGTCTTTTGGGGTTTTAGGGGATTTTGTTTTTTTTGGGGTCTTTTGGGGTCTTTGGGGTCTTTGGGGTCTTTTGGGGTTTTACGTTTTTTTGGGGTCTTTGGGGTCTTTAGGGTCTTTGGGGATTTTAGGGGTTTTTAGTGTTTTGGGGGTCTTTGGGGTCTTTTGGGGTTTTTGGGGTCTTTTGGGGTTTTCGTGGGTTTTAGGGTTTTGGGGGTCTTTTGGGACTTTGGGGTCCTTGGGGACTTTTGGGGTCATTTGGGGTTTTGGGGTTCTTTGGGTTTTTGGGGTCTTTTGGGGGTCTTTGGGGTCTTTGAGGGCTTTTGGGGTCTTTTGGGATCTTTGGGGTCTTTTGGGGTATTTGGGGTCTTTTGGGGTTTTGGGGACTTTTGTGGATTTTGTCTTTTTTGGGGGTCTTTTGGGGGTATTTGGGGTCTTTTGGGGTCTTTTGGGGGTCTTTGGGGTCTTTGAGGGCTTTTGGGGTCTTTTAGGATCTTTGGGGTCTTTTGGGGTATTTGGGATCATTTGGGGTTTTGGGGATTTTTTGGGATTTTGTCTTTTTTGGGGGTCTTTTGGGTGCATTTGGGGTCTTTTGGGGTCTTTTGGGGGTCTTTGGGGTCTTTGAGGGCTTTTGGGGTCTTTTGGGATCTTTGGGGTCTTTTGGGGTATTTGGGGTCTTGTGGGGTTTTTGGGGACTTTTTGGGATTTTGTCTTTTTTGGGGGTCTTTTGGGGGTATTTGGGGTCTTTTGGGGTCTTTTAGGGGTCTTTGGGGTCTTTGAGGGCTTTTGGGGTCTTTTAGGATCTTTGGGGTCTTTTGGGGTATTTGGGGTCTTTTGGGGTTTTTGGGGACTTTTTGGGATTTTGTCTTTTTTGGGGGTCTTTTGGGTGTATTTGGGGTCTTTTGGGGTCTTTTGGGGGTCTTTGGGGTCTTTGAGGGCTTTTGGGGTCTTTTAGGATCTTTGGGGTCTTTTGGGGTATTTGGGGTCTTTTGGGGTTTTGGGGATTTTTTGGGATTTTGTCTTTTTTGGGGGTCTTTTGGGTGCATTTGGGGTCTTTTGGGGTCTTTTGGGGGTCTTTGGGGTCTTTGAGGGCTTTTGGGGTCTTTTAGGATCTTTGGGGTCTTTTGGGGTATTTGGGATCATTTGGGGTTTTGGGGATTTTTTGGGATTTTGTCTTTTTTGGGGGTCTTTTGGGTGCATTTGGGGTCTTTTGGGGTCTTTTGGGGGTCTTTGGGGTCTTTGAGGGCTTTTGGGGTCTTTTGGGATCTTTGGGGTCTTTTGGGGTATTTGGGGTCTTTTGGGGTTTTTGGGGACTTTTTGGGATTTTTTCTTTTTGGGGGGTCTTTGGGGGGTCTTTGGGGTCTTTTGGGGTCTTTTGGGGGTCTTTGGGGTCTTTGGGGTCTTTTGGGTGCATTTGGGGTCTTTTGGGGTCTTTTGGGGATGGTTGGGATTTATGGGGTCGGGGCTGACCCCGCGGTGACCTCTGACCCCAGGCCCCCCGGCTGCGACCCCTCGAGGCCCCGCCCCCGCCTGGCCCCGCCCCTGACCTGGGACCGGGCCCTGAGCGCCGGGGGCAGGGCCCGCGTCCCCCGCCGGGACACCTGGGAGCGTCTGATTGGTCGGTGACGACCCCTGACCCCTGACCCCATTGGCCCCCTTGACCCCATTGACCCCATTGACCCTATTGACCCTATTAAGCTCCCTTGACCCCATTGACCCTATTGGCCCTATTAAGCTCCCTTGACCCCATTGACCCTATTAATCCCCTTTGACCCCATTGACCCCATTGACCCCCTTGACCCCATTGACCTCCTTGACCCTATAAATCTCCCTTGACCCCATTGACCCCATAGACCCTATTGACCCCGTTGACCCTATTAACCCCATTGACCCCATTAACCCCCTTGACCCCATTGACCCTATTAAGCTCCCTTGACCCCATTGACCCCATTGACCTCATTGACCCTATTGACCCTATTGACCCCCTTGACCCCATTGACCCCATTAACCCCATTGACCCCATTAACCCCATTAACCCCATTAACCCATTGACCCCATTGACCCCATTGACCCCATTAACCCCATTAACCCCATTAACCCCATTAACCCCATTGACCCCATTGACCCCATTGACCCCATTAACCCCATTAACCCCATTGACCCCATTGACCCCATTGACCCCATTAACCCCATTAACCCCATTGACCCCATTGACCCCATTAACCCCCTTGACCCCATTAACCCCATTGACCCCATTGCCCCCATTAACCCCATTAACCCCATTGACCCCATTGACCCCATTGACCCCATTGACCCCATTGACCCCATAACCTTCGACCCCAGCCGCGGGGGCGGTCCCAATGCTGGCCCTATTACGCAACCTGCGGGGCGTGCTGAGGGCGGGGCTGCGGCCCCGGACGCTGCAAAGCATCGTGGGAAGGCTCCGCAACCCGGTAAGGGGCCGGGATTACGGGGCCGGGATTAACGGGGTCGGGATTAACGGGGTCGGGGGGCCTTGACCCCGCTGTGAGCCCGCTTTTGGGGTCGGGCAGGAGGCCGTGGGGCGGAGCCGGGTGCCCCCCTCCCAGTTCCTGCGGGCGTTGGAGGCGCTGATGGGGGCGGAGCCTGAGGCGGGTGAGGCTTCCTGATTGGTCGGGACCCCGCGACCCCATAATCCCATAGGACAACCCCATAATCCCATACTACAACCCCATAATCCCAAAACCCAGCCCCATAACCCCAAAGTCCCAACCCCATAATGCCGTATCCCAACTCTATGACCCCATAATCCCATAATTCAGCCCCATAATCCCATATCCCAACCCTATAACCCCATAATCCCATAGCCCAACCCCATAATCCCATACTACAACCCCATAATCCCAAAGCCCAGCCCCATAAACCCGAAGTCCCAACCCCATAATGCCGTATCTCAACCCTATAACCCCATAATCCCATAGGAAAACCCCATAATCCCATAGTTCAACCCCACAATCCCATAGCTCAACCCTATAACCTTATAATCCCATAGCCCAACCCCATAATCCCATAGTTCAACCCCATAATCCCATAGCCCAACTCCATAATCCCATAGTTCAACCCCATAATCCCGTTTCCCATCCCTATAACCCCATAATCCCATAGTTCAACCCCATAATCCCATAGCCCAACCCCATAATCCCATAGCCCAACCCCATAATTCCAAACCCCTGCCCCATAACCCCAAAGTCCCAACCCCATAATGCCGTATCTCAACCCTATAACCCCATAATCCCATAGGAAAACCCCATAATCCCATAGTTCAACCCCATAATCCCATAGTTCAACCCCATAATCCCGTTTCCCATCCCTATAACCCCATAATCCCATAGTTCAACCCCATAATCCCATAGGACAACCCCATAATCCCATAGCCCAACCCCATAATCCCATAGGACAACCCCAGAACCCCAAAGTCCCAACCCCATAATGCCGTATTTCAACTCTATGACCCCATAATCCCATAATTCAGCCCCATAATCCCATATCCCAACCCTATAACCCCATAATCCCATAACCCAATCCCTTAATCCCATATCCCAGCTATATAACCCCATAATCCCAATCCCACAATCCCATTTCCCAACCCTATAACCCCATAATCCCATAACCCAATCCCGTAATCCCATAATCCCAATCCCATAACCCAATCCCATAATCCCATAACCCAATCCCCTAATCCCATAATCCCATAACCCAATCCCATAATCCCATATCCTTACAACCCCATAATAACCCCAAAATCCCCCAAATTTGCCCCAATTCCCTCCCCCAGGCGTCCCCCGTGGGCGGGGCCGCCAGCTGCGGAGGAGACGGAGCCGGTGAGTAATTAACGGGGCCGTTAATTAGCGGGGTAACGAACGGGGGGGGTTAATTGGGGGATTAATGGGGTAATTAATGGGGTAATTAATGGGGTAATTAATGGGGATTAATGGGGATTAATGGGGATTAAGGGGGAGGGGGTTGGGTTTATAATGGGGTAATTAATGGCGTTAATTAATTGGGGTTAATTAATTGGGGGTGATTAATTGGGGTGATTAATTGGGGAGGATTAATGGGGGAGGATTAATTAATGGGAGGTTAATTAATGGGAGGTTAATTAATGGGAGGTTAATTAATGGGGGAAATATGTGTTGTAATTAATGGGGGATAAATTAATGGGGTTAATTAGTGGGGGTTAATTAATGGGGATTAATTAACGGGGAGAAACGTGTGGGTGGCAATTTATGGGGGTTAATTAATGGGGGGTCAATTAATAGGGTCAATTAATGGGGTTCTCTTAATGGGGGTAAATTAAAAGGTTTAATTAATGGGTGGTTAATTAATGGTGGTTAATTAATGGGGGTTAATTAATGGTGGTTAATTAATAGGGATTAATTAATGGGGATTAATTAATGGGGTTCTATTAATATGGGTTAATTATCTGGAGTTAAATTTGGGGGTCAATTAATGGGGTTAATTAATGGGGTCAATGTGGTTCTATTAATAGGGGTTAATGAATGGGAGTTAATTAATGGTGTTAATTAATGGTGTTAATTAATGGGGATCAATTAATGGGGTCAATTATCTGGAGTTAAGTAATGGGGTCAATTAACGGCGTTAATTAATGGGGTCAATGTGGTTCTATTAATAGGGGGCTAATGAATGGGGGTTAATTAATGGGGGTTAATTAATGGGGGTTAATTAATGGTGTTAATTACTGGCGTTAATTAACGGGAATTAGTTAATGGGGATTAATTAATGGGGTCAATTAACGGTGTTAATTAATGGGGTCAATGTGGTTCTATTAAAAGGGGTTAATTAATGAAGGATAATTAATGGTGTTAATGGTGTTAATTAATGGTGTTAGTTAACGGGGATTAATTAATGAGGATTAATTAATGGGGATTAATTAATGGGGTCAATTAACGGTGTTAATTAATGGGGTCAACGTGGTTCTATTAAAAGGGATTAATTAATGGAAGATAACTAATGGTGTTAATGGTGTTAATTAACGGCGTTAATTAACGGGGATTAATTAACGGGGATTAATTAACGGGGATTAATTAACGGGGATTAATTACTGGGGCCAACCCCTGGGTCCCCCCCTATAATCAACCCCGGCCCCATGGGGCCCTATGAGGCCTTACGGGGCCATACGGGGCCCCGCCCCCTAATTAATTAACGCCCCCTAATTAATTAACGCCCCCCGCTAATTACCCTTAGCCCCGCCCCCCCCCAGCTGCTGGGGGCCCTGTCCGAGGCCGCCCGCGTGGCCGCCGCCCGCCTGCCCCCCCTGCCCCACGGCGCCCACCTCCTGCTGCGCCCCGGGGGCACCCCACGGGTACGGGGCCATATAGGGCCGGAGGGGGGCGTTATAGGGTCGGGGGGGTTATGGGGTCGGGGAGGGGTCGGGGAGGGGGATCCGGGGGGATTTGGGTGGAAAAAAGGGGGATTTGGGGCTGGGGAAGGTGTCGGGGCGTTATAAGGGGTTATAGGGCCATATAGGAGCTATAGGGACTTATAGGGCCGGAGGGGGGCGTTATAGGGTCGGGGGGGTTGTGGGGTCGGGGAGGGGGCGGGGAAGGGGTTTTGGGGGAAAAAAAGGGGATTTGGGGGGAAAAAAGGGGGATTTGGGGCTGGGGAAGGTATTGGGGCGTTATAGGGCCATATAGGGGTTATAGGGACTTATAGGGCCGGAGGGGGGCGTTATAGGGTCGGGGGGGTTGTGGGGTCGGGGAGGGGGCGGGGAGGGTGTTTTGGGGGAAAAAAAGGGGATTTGGGGGGAAAAAAGGGGGATTTGGGGCTGGGGAAGGTGTCGGGGCGTTATAGGGCCATATAGGGGCTATGGGGCCATATAGGGCCGGAGGGGGGCATTATGGGGTCAGGGGGGTTATGGGGTCGGGGAGGGGTCGGGGAGGGGGATCCGGGGGGATTTGGGTGGAAAAAAGGGGGATTTGGGGCTGGGGAAGGTATCGGGGCGTTATAGGGCCATATAGGGGTTATAGGGACTTATAGGGCGTTATAGGGTCGTATGGGGTCGGTATGGGGTTGGGGGGTTATGGGGTCAGGGAGGGGGCGGGGAGGGGGATCCGGGGGGATTTGGGGGAAAAAAAATGGGATTTGGGGCTGGGGAAGGTATCGGGGCGTTATAGGGCCATATAGGGGTTATAGGGACTTATAGGGCGTTATAGGGTCGTATGGGGTCGGTATGGGGTTGGGGGGTTATGGGGTCAGGGAGGGGGCGGGGAGGGGGATCCGGGGGGATTTGGGGGAAAAAAAATGGGATTTGGGGCTGGGGAAGGTATCGGGGCGTTATAGGACCATATAGGGGTTATAGGGACTTATAGGGCGTTATAGGGTCGGGGGGGTTATGGGGTCAGTATGGGGATATGGGGTTGGTGTGGGGTTGGGGAGGGGGTTCCGGGGGGATTTGGGTGGAAAAAAGGGGGATTTGGGGCTGGGGAAGTTATCGGGGCGTTATAAGGGGTTATAGGGCCATATAGGATGTTATAGGGTCGTTATAGGGTCAGGGGGGTTTTGGGGTCGGGGAGGGGGCGGGGAGGAGGTTTTGGGGGAAAAAAAGTGGATTTGGGGGGAAAAATGGGGGATTTGGGGCTGGGGAAGGTGTCGGGGCGTTATAGGGCCATATAGGGGCTATGGGGCCATATAGGATGTTATAGGGTCGTTATAGGGTCGGAGGGGTTATGGGGTCGGGGAGGGGGCGGGGAGGGGGATCCAGGGGGATTTGGGGGAAAAAAATTGGGATTTGGGGCTGGGGAAGGTATCGGGGCGTTATAGGGCCATATAGGGGTTATAGGGACTTATAGGGCGTTATAGGATCGTATGGGGTCGGTATGGGGTTGGGGGGTTATGGGGTCGGGGAGGGGGCGGGGAGGGGGATCCGGGGGGATTTGGGGGAAAAAAAATGGGATTTGGGGCTGGGGAAGGTATCGGGGCGTTATAGGGCCATATAGGGGCTATGGGGCCATATAGGGCCGGAGGGGGGCGTTATAGGGTCGGGGGGGTTATGGGGTCGGGGAGGGGGCGGGGAGGGGGTTCCGGGGGGATTTGGGTGGAAAAAAGGGGGATTTGGGGCTGGGGAAGGTATCGGGGGCGTTATAAGGGGTTATAGGGCCATATAGGAGCTATAGGGACTTATAGGGCCGGAGGGGGGCATTGTAGAGTCGGGGGGGTTGTGGGGTCGGTATGGGGTCGGGGAGGGGGGTCCGGGGGGATTTGGGTGGAAAAAAGGGGGATTTGGGGCTGGGGAAGGTATCGGGGCGTTATAGGGCCATATAGGGGCTATAGGGACTTATAGGGCGTTATAGGGTCGTATGGGGTCGGTATGGGGTTGGGGGGTTATGGGGTCGGGGAGGGGGTTCTGGGGGGATTTGGGGAGAAAAGGGAGGGATTTGGGTGGAAAAATGGGGAATTTGGGGCTGGGGAAGGTATCGGGGCGTTATAGGGCCATATAGGGGCTATAGGGACTTATGGGGTGTTATAGGGCCGTTATAGGGTTGGGGGGGTTATGGGGTCGGGGAGGGGGCGGGGAGGGGGATTTGGGGAGAAAAGGGAGGGATTTGGGGGGAAAAAAGGGGGTTTTGGGGCTGGGGAAGGTATCGGGGCGTTATAGGGCCATATAGGGGCTATGGGGCCATATAGGATGTTATAGGGACTTATGGGGTCGTTATAGGGTCGTGGGGGTTGTGGGGTCGGGGAGGGGGTGGGGAGGGGGATCCGGGGGGATTTGGGTGGAAAAAAGGGGGATTTGGGGCTGGGGAAGGTGTCGGGGCGTTATAGGGCCATATAGGGGCTATGGGGCCATATAGGATGTTATAGGGACTTATGGGGTCGTTATAGGGTCGGGGGGGTTGTGGGGTCGGTATGGGGTCGGGGAGGGGGATCCGGGGGGATTTGGGTGGAAAAAAGGGGGATTTGGGGCTGGGGAAGGTGTCAGGGCGTTATAGGGCCATATAGGGGTTATAGGGACTTATAGGGCCGGAGGGGGGCGTTATAGGGTCGGGGGGGTTGTGGGGTCGGGGAGGGGGCAGGGAGGGGGTGTGGGGGGAAAAGGAGGGATTTGGGTGGAAAAATGGGGGATTTGGGGCTGGGGAAGGTATCGGGGCGTTATAGGGCCATATAGGGCCATATAGGGGCTATAGGGACTTATGGGGTCGTTATAGGGTCGGGGGGGTTATGGGGTCGGGGAGGGGGCGGGGAGGGGGTTTTGGGGGAAAAAAAGTGGATTTGGGGGGAGAAATAAGGGTTATGGGGCCACTGAAGTTATACGGGCGTTATAGGGCCATATAGGGCCATATAGGATGTTATAGGGGCGTTATAGGGTCGGGGGGGTTGTGGGGTCGGGGAGGGGGCGGGGAGGGGGTTTGGGGGGAAAAGGGAGGGATTTGGGTGGAAAAATGGGGGATTTGGGGCTGGGGAAGGTATCGGGGCGTTATAGGGCCGTATAGGGGCTATAGGGACTTATGGGGTCGTTATAGGGTCGGGGGGGTTGTGGGGTCGGGGAGGGGGTGGGGAGGGGGATCCGGGGGGATTTGGGTGGAAAAAAGGGGGATTTGGGGCTGGGGAAGCTTAATTAAGCCCTAATTACCCTAATTAACCCTTAATTACCCTAATTAACCCCTTAATTACCCTAATTAACCCCCTAATTACCCTAATGACCCCCTAATTAGGCGCAGGAGGCGGCGGCCCTGCTGGCCCTGCTGGGGCGGGGCCTGTCCCCGGAAGGGGCGGGGCGTCTGCTGATCTGTGGGCGGGGCCAGAGCCAGGCCCCGCCCCCTCCGGGCCCCGGGGGGCTGCTGGGAGCCGCCAGGGCCCTGAGGCGGAGCCTGCAGGTGGGGGCGGGGCCTCAAGGGGGCGGGGCCTCAAGGGGCGGGGCTTGAAGGGAGGGACTTAAAGGGGGCGTGGCTTAAAGGGGGAGGGGGTTGAGGGGGGCGGGGCTTGAATGGGAGGGGTCTCGGGGTGGGAGGGGCGAAGGGGTGGGGCTAAAGTGGGCGGGGCTTAAGGGAGGGGTGGGGCTTAAGGGAGGGGGCGGGGCTTAGGGTGGGATCAAGGGGCGGGGCTTAAAGGGAGGGGAGGGGCTTAAGGGGCGGGGCTTAAAAGGGGTTAGGGGAGGGGCTAAAGGGAGGGGAGGGGCTAAATTGGGGTGATCGAGGGGCGGGGCTTAAGGAAAGGGCGGAGCTAATGGAAAGGGGTGGGGCTAAAGGGGAAGGGGAGGGGCTAATGGGGAAGGGGCGGGGCTAAAGGGAAAGGGGGCGGGGCTTAAGGGAGGGGCTACAGGGAGGGGGCGGGGCTAAAACGGAAGGGAGCGGGGGCGGGGCTTAAGGAAGGGGCGTGGTTAAACGGAAGGGGCGGGGCTAAAGGGAAAGGGGCGGGGCTAACGTAAAGGGTACGGCTGGGATTAACCTAAATGGGCGGGGTTAAACGAAGGGGCGGGGCTCGTTGTGGCCACGCCCACTCGTGACCACGCCCACCCAGTGACCACGCCCTTCTCTGTGGCCACGCCCACTCGTGGCCACGCCCCCTTTTAGGCCACGCCCCCTTCGGACTCGTCGGCGACCGTCGAGGCCATTTGGGAGCTGGTGGAGAGCGGCGAGGAGGTGGCCACGCCCCCTTTTAGGCCACGCCCCCCACCGAGGCCACGCCCCCTCCTGGCTCTGACCACGCCCCCTCCCCTCCCTCCCAGGTCTCCACCCTCCTCATCCTAAGCCCCGCCCCCGATCTGCCGGCAGCCAATGAGGCGCTGCTCTGCCTGCGCAGCCGCCAGCCCCGCCCCTGCCGCGTCATCAACGTCACGCCACGCCCCTTCGAGTAAGCCACGCCCCCCCTCTCCGGGAAGCCACGCCCCCTCCCCGCGAAGCCACGCCCCAAAAACCCAAGCCACGCCCCCAATACCCAAGCCACGCCCCTTGTTCTGTTGCCCCTCTCCTTATAAGGCCAATGGCCACGCCCCTTTCTCCTCAAGCCACGCCCCTCTCCATAGTCCCGCCCATTTCATCAAGCCACGCCCCTTCCATTAAGCCACGCCCCCTCCCATTAAGCCACGCCCCCTTCCCGTGCCCTCCCCTGAATTAACGCACACCCCTCCCTTTACATTTGGCCACGCCCCCTTTTTAACCAGGCCACGCCCCCTCCCCACCACCCCATCTGATTGGTCCCTGACTACACCCCGTTAAGCCACGCCCCCCTTTGCCAGGCCACGCCCCTTCCCACTAAGCCACGCCCCCTTCTTATCGAGCCCCACCCCTTCCACGCCCCGTATAGGCCACGCCCACTTCTCCTTAGGCCACGCCCCCACCCACGAGGCCCCGCCCATTTCTGCCACGCCGCACTTCGAGGCCACGCCCCCTTCTCATCAAGACACGCCCCTTTTCTCCAAACCCCGCCCCTCGATATACCACACCCCCTCATTATACCACACCCCATCGATATACCACGCCCCCTCCCAAGGCCACGCCCCCTCCCCAGTCCACGCCCCCTCTATAGGCCACGCCCCCGCCCCCTAAGCCCCGCCCCCTCGCCCCCAGCCTCCATTGGCCCCCCTGGCGCAGCGACACGCTGACATTGGCCGGCTTCAACGAATCGGTGCTCAGGTGAGCCGGGAAGGGGGCGGGGCTTGCAGAAGGGGCGTGGCCTCGTTAAGCCACGCCCCCTTTTGACCTGGCCCCGCCCCCCCAGGCTGGTGGCCGAGGGCGACGCCTCCCAGATCCTGGCCTACGTCGAGGCCGCCCCCGCCCGCTATGGCCTGGCCCCGCCCCCGGCCCCGCCCCCGGCCCCGCCCACCGGCGAGGCCCCGCCCCCTCCGCCCCCCTTGATCAGGTGAGGCCGGGGATCCACTCGATCCCGGGGGAGGGGGGGTATCGAGGGGATCCCGGGGGGGTCTTCGGGGGGTGGGGGTCTACTGGGGCATACTGGGATCTACTGGGGCGTACTGGGATCCACTGGGACCCGATTGGATCTACTGGGACCCAGTGGGATCAACTGGGAGCTGCTGGGATCTATCGGGGTCTGTTGGGGTCTACTGGGATCTGCTGGGGTTTACTGGGGCACCGGGGGTTGAACTGGGATCTACTGGGAGCATCTGGGAGGGATCCACTGGGATCTGTCAGCGTCTACTGGGGTAGCGGGGGTTGAACTGGGATCTACTGGGATCAGAAAGCAAAGGGATCTGTCTCTGGTGAGGCGGGGGGTCCAGGGTCCCGTGGGATCTGGTGGGATCTGGTGGGGCGTGAGGGGGATCTGGGGGGATCCGAGGGGTTCGGGTGGGATCCAGTGGGGTATTATGGGGGGATCTGGTGGGATCTGATGGGATCTGGTGGGATCTGAAGGGTTCTGGTGCGATCTGAGGGGTTTTGGTGCGATCTGCTGGGATATTATGGGCAATCTGAGGGGTTCCGGTGCGATCTGGTGGGATCTGGTGGGATATTATGGAAGATCTGAGCAGTTCTGATGGGATCTGGTGGGACCCGGTGGGATCCAAAGGGTTCTGGTGGGGCCTGGTGGGACATTATGGGGGATCTGGTGGGGATCTTGTGAGATCTGGTGGGATCCAGAGGGATCTGACGGGTTCGGGCGGGATCCAGTGGGATATTATGGGGGATCTGATGGGATCTGGTGGGATCCGGTGGGATCTGATGGGTTCGGGTGGGATCTGGTGGGATATTATGGGCAATCTGATGGGTTCCGGTGCAATCTGGTGGGATCTGGTGGGATATGATGGGGAATCTGGTGGGATCTGATGGGATCCGAAGGGTTCTGGTGGGATCTGGTGGGATATTACGGGGGATCTTGCGGAATCTGCTGGGATCCAGTGGGATCTGAGGGGTTCCGGTGGGATCCAGTGGGATCCGGTGGGATCTGGTGGGATCTGGTGGGATATTACGGGGGATCTTGCGGGATCTGGTGGGATCCAGTGGGATCTGAAGGGTTCCGGTGGGATCCGGTGGGATCTGGTGGGATCTGGTGGGATATTACGGAGGATCCGAGCCGTTCTGCTGGGACCTGCGGGGATCTGGTGGGGATCTGTCGGGATCCTGTGGGATCGGGTGGTCCCCGCGCCCCCGGCAAGCTCTCCCGGCGCCTCCCCCGTGATCCCGCCCCTCACCCCTCGGCCAGCCAATGGCGTTGCGTCCGCCTCTTCGTGTCGTCGACCTTCCGGGATCTGGGGGCGGAGCGAGACGCCCTGGTGCGGGCGGCGCTGCCCCGGCTGCGGGCGCTGGCGGCCCCTCGGGGTCTGGGCCTGCAAGAGATCGACCTGCGCTGGGGGGTGGCCGCCCCCGACCCCCAGAGGTCAGCCCAGGGGGTCACAGGGAGGGTGGGGGGGGGGGGAGGGGAGCACCCATGGGTGCTCACCCCGCCCCCTCCCCCCCGCAGGAGGCAGGAGCTGTGCCTGGAGGAGGTGGCGCGCAGCCACGTGCTGCTGGGGGTGCTGGGCGAGCGCTACGGCCAGCGCGGCGCCGGCACGCCGCCCGCGGTGAGGGGGCACCCAAGGGTGCCCGTTGGGGCCCCGTTGGGTCCCCGTTGTCCCCATTGACCCCATTGGGTCCCCGTTGGGTCTTCATTGGGTCCCCGTTGGCCCTATTGTCCCCATTGGGTCCCAACTGGGTCCCCGTTGGGTCTTCATTGGCCCCGTTGACCCCGTTGGGACCCCGTTGGGTCCCCGTTGGCCCCGTTGGGTCCCCATTGGCCCCATTGACCCCATTGGGTCCCCATTGTCCCCATTATGTCCCCATTGACCCCATTGGGTCCCAACTGGGTCCCCGTTGGGTCTTCATTGGCCCCGTTGACCCCATTGGGTCTTCGTTGGGTCCCCGTTGACCCTATTGACCCTATTGGCTCCCCATTGTCCCCCTTGGGTCTCCATTGGGTCCTCGTTGGGTCTTCGTTGGCCCCATTGACCCCATTGGGTCCTCATTGTCCCCATTGACCCCATTGACCCCATTGGGTCCCCACTGGCTCCCCATTGACCCCATTGGGTCCCCATTGTGTCCCCATTGCCCCCATTGCCCCCATTGACCCCATTGGGTCCCCATTGACCCCATTATGTCCCCATTATGTCCCCATTGACCCCACTGGGTCCCCATTGGGTCCCCGTTGTCCCCATTGACCCCATTATGTCCCCATTGACCCCATTATGTCCCCATTGTCCCCATTGTGTCCCCATTGTGTCCCCATTGACCCCATTGGGTCCCCATTGACCCCATTGACCCCATTATGTCCCCATTGGCTCCCCATTGACCCCATTTTGTCCCCATTGTCCCCATTATGTCCCCATTGACCCCATTGACCCCATTGACCCCATTGGGTCCCCATTGACCCCATTATGTCCCCATTGACCCCATTATGTCCCCATTGTCCCCATTGTGTCCCCATTATGTCCCCATTGACCACATTGGGTCCCCATTGTCCCCATTGGGTCCCCATTGACCCCATTGGGTCCCCATTGCCCCCATCGACCCCATTTTCCCCTGATTTCACCCCAATTTCTCCTGTCCAGGGCCTGCCCCCCGGGCGCTCGGTGACGGAGCTGGAGCTGCGCACCTTCCTCCAGCGCTGGAGCCCCGCCCACGGCCCCGCCCCCGCCCTCATTTACATGCGAGACCCCGCCTTCCTCCGGTAAGGGTGGGGGCGGGGGGCGGGGCCTCCGTCGGAAAGGGGAGGGGCCAAAACCGGGGGGCGTGGCCACCAAAAGGGGGTTGGGCCACCACACCGGGGGCGTGGCAACCACCAAAAAGGGGCGTGGTCACCACAGAAGGGGCGTGGCCATCACCCAAAGGGGCGTGGTCACACAAAGGGGGCGTGGCCACCAACCAGAGGGGCGGGACCACCACCGAGGGGGCGTGGCCACCACCCAAAAGGGGCGTGGTCACCCAAAAGGGGGCGGGCCACCACCAGAGGGGCGTAACCACCCTCCTGGGGGCGTGGTCACCCCAAAGGGGGCGTGGCCACCACCCAAAGGGGGCGTGGTCAGCACCCAGGGGGCGTGGCCATCACCTCAGAGGGCGTGGACACCACCTAGGGGGCGTGGCCATCACCTTAGAGGGGCGTGGTCACCACAGAGGGGGCGTGTCCACAGCCAAGGGGGGCGTGGCCACCACCTAAAGGGGGCGTGGCCACCCAAAAGGGGGGCGTGGCCACCAACCAGGGGGCGTGGCCACCACCCTAGTGGGGCACGGCCACCAACCGTGCGGGGGGGGCGTGGTTAATCCGGGGAAGGGGGCGTGGCCCGGAGGGAGGGGGCGTGGCCTGATCCAGCCAATGGGGGCGCAGGGAGGTGCCTGAGGACCGGCGGGGCGACTACGGGGCGGAGTCGGCGGAGGCGGCGGCCATGATGGCGGCGCTGAAGGCGGAGCTTAAGGAGCACCCCGGGGTGGCGGGCCGTCAGGAGGTGACGTCATCAAGGGGGCGGTGACGTCATCAAGGGGGGTGGTGACGTCATCAGGGGGGCCGTGACGTCATCGGGGGGGCCCTGATGTCCTCTGGGGTCTGCGGAGTCCTCGATGGCCCAATGGGGTCGCCAAGACCCTATGGGGTTCCTCGAGATCCTATTGGCTGTCCGAGATCCTATGGGGTCGCCCAAGCCCCTATTGGTCCCCCAAGACCTTATGGGGTCCCCCAAGCCCCCTATGGGGTCCCCAAGGCCCTATAGGGCCCCCAACATCCCCTTGTGTCACCAAGACCCCATTGTGTCCCCAAGACCCCATAGGGGTTCACCAAGACCCTGTAGGGTTCGCCAAGACCCCATTGGCTTTCCCAAGACCCCCGTTGGGTTTCCCAAGCCCCCATTGGTCCCCCAAGCCCCTATGGGGTCCCCAAGACCCTTTGGGGGTCCCCAAGACCCCATTGAATCCCCCAAGTCCCTATAGGGGACCCCAAGACCCTATAGGATTCCTCGATGTCCCATTGGCTTCCCCAAGCCCCCATTGGTCCCCCAAGCCCCCATTGGTCCCCCAAGCCCCTATGGGGTCCCCAAGCCCCTATAGGGTCCCCAACATCCCCTTGTGTCCCCAAGACCCCATAGGGTTCGCCAAGACCCTATAGGGTTTCCCAAGCCCCCATTGGCTTCCCCAAGCCCCCATTGGTCCCCCAAGCCCCCATTGGTCCCCCAAGCCCCTATGGGGTCCCCAAGGCCCTATAGGGCCCCCAACATCCCCTTGTGTCCCCAAGACCCCATTGTGTCCCCAAGACCCCATTGGGTTCACCAAGACCCTATAGGGTTCGCCAAGACCCCATTGGCTTTCCCAAGACCCCGTTGGGTTTCCCAAGCCCCCATTGGTCCCCCAAGCCCCTATGGGGTCCCCCAAGCCCCTATGGGGTCCCCAAGCCCCTTTGGGGTCCCCAAGACCCCATTGAATCCCCCAAGACCCTATAGGGACCCCAAGACCCTATAGGATTCCTCAATGTCCCATTGGGTTTCCCAAGACCCCGTTGGGTTTCCCAAGCCCCCATTGGTCCCCCAAGCCCCTATGGGGTCCCCCAAGCCCCTATGGGGTCCCCAAGGCCCTATAGGGTCCCCAACATCCCCTTGTGTCCCCAAGACCCCATTGTGTCCCCAAGACCCCATTGGGTTCACCAAGACCCTATAGGGTTCGCCAAGACCCCATTGGCTTTCCCAAGACCCCGTTGGGTTTCCCAAGCCCCTATGGGGTCCCCCAAGCCCCTATGGGGTCCCCCAAGCCCCTATGGGGTCCCCAAGACCCCATTGAATCCCCCAAGTCCCTATAGGGACCCCAAGACCCTATAGGGTTCCTTGATGTCCCATTGGGTTTCCCAAGACCCCGTTGGGTTTCCCAAGCCCCCATTGGTCCCCCAAGCCCCTATGGGGTCCCCCAAGGCCCTATGGGGTCCCCAAGCCCCTATAGGGTCCCCAACATCCCCTTGTGTCCCCAAGACCCCATAGGGTTCGCCAAGACCCTATAGGGTTTCCCAAGCCCCCATTGGCTTCCCCAAGCCCCTATTGGTCCCCCAAGCCCCCATTGGTCCCCCAAGCCCCTATGGGGTCCCCAAGCCCCTATAGGGTCCCCAACATCCCCTTGTGTCCCCAAGACCCCATTGTGTCCCCAAGACCCCATTGGGTTCGCCAAGACCCTATAGGGTTCGCCAAGACCCCATTGGCTTCCCCAAGACCCCATTGGCTTCCCCAAGCCCCCATTGGTCCCCCAAGCCCCTATGGGGTCCCCAAGACCCCATTGAATCCCCCAAGACCCTATAGGGACCCCAAGACCCTATAGGGACCCCAAGACCCTATAGGGTTCCTTGATGTCCCATTGGCTTTCCCAAGACCCCGTTGGGTTTCCCAAGACCCCATTGGCTTCCCCAAGCCCCCATTGGTCCCCCACGCCCCTATGGGGTCCCCAAGCCCCTATGGGGTCCCCAGCGTCCCCTTGTGTCCCCAAGACCCCATAGGGTTCGCCAAGACCCTGTAGGGTTCGCCAAGACCCCATTGGCTTTCCCAAGACCCCGTTGGGTTTCCCAAGCCCCCATTGGTCCCCCAAGCCCCTATGGGGTCCCCCAAGGCCCTATGGGGTCCCCCAAGCCCCTATGGGGTCCCCAAGGCCCTATAGGGCCCCCAACATCCCCTTGTGTCCCCAAGACCCCATTGTGTCCCCAAGACCCCATAGGGTTCACCAAGACCCTGTAGGGTTCGCCAAGACCCCATTGGCTTTCCCAAGACCCCATTGGCTTCCCCAAGCCCCCATTGGTCCCCCAAGCCCCTATGGGGTCCCCAAGCCCCTATGGGGTCCCCCAAGCCCCTATGGGGTCCCCCAAGGCCCTATAGGGTCCCCAACGCCCCCTTGTGTCCCCCCCTATAGCTACGGGTGCCGCTGGGAGGCCGGGGAGGTGAGGGGCCTGGAGGCCTTCGTGGAGCACGTGGTGGCCGACGTCTGGGCCCTGCTGCAGCGTCACTTCCTGCAGGTGCGTGACGTCATCGCCCGGCCCCGTGACGTCACTTCCTGCCGGCGGTGAGGTCATCAGCGAGGCCCCGCCCCCCCCCATTGGCCCCTCCTTCTCCCGACAGGGCCCCCCGCCCTCCCTGCAGGAGGCCTTCCTGGCCGCCAAGATGGCCGCCGGCAGCGCCCGCCAGCGCCTGGTGGCCGCCACGGCCGCCGCCATCCAAGATGGCCGCCACAGCCGCCTGCTGGTCACCGGGGAGCCCGGCGACGGCCGCACCGTCTTCCTGGTGGGCCCGCCACCATATATGGGCAAAGGGGAGGGGCTTTCTGGGGGGTGGTGGCCTTATATGGGCAAAGGGGAGGGGCTTCTGGGGGGTGGTGGCCTTATATGGGCAAAAGGGAGGGGCTTCTGGGGGGTGGTGGCCTTATATGGGCAAAGGGGAGGGGCTTAAAGGGAGCTATGGCCGGTAGATTTCCATATATGGGCAAAGGGGAGGGGCTTCCGGGGAGCTATAGCCAGTAGATTTCCATATATGGGCAAAGGGGAGGGGCTTCTGGAGGAGATATGGGGGGTGGTGACCTTATATGGGCAAAGGGGAGGGGCTTCCGGGGAGCTATCGTGGTGTGTTTCCCTATATGGGCAAAGGGGAGGGGCTTCTGGGGAGTAATGGACAGAAATTTTCCATATATGGGCAAAGGGGAGGGGCTACTGGAGGAGATATGGGGGGTGGTGACCTTATATGGGCAAAGGGGAGGGGCTTCCGGGGAGCAGAAGTGGGACAATGACCATATATGGGCAAAGGGGAGGGGCTTAAGGGGAGCTAGGGTGGTGTATTTCCATATATGGGCAAAGGGGCGGGGCTTCTAGGGAGCGGTATCTATTAAATTTCCATATATGGGCAAAGGGGAGGGGCTTCAGTGGGGAATAACCACCCGTTGACCATATAAGGACAAAGGGGCGGGGCTTCCGGCTGGCTTAACCCAGAACCCACGCCCATATATGGCCATAATCCCGCCCTACCCCCTTATAAGCCCGAGTGGGCGTGGCCTAACCCCTCCCCCTCCTCCTCCCATAGGCCGCCCTGGTGGGCGCCCTGCGCCAGGCCCCGCCCCCTTCCCCCCGCAGGCCCCGCCCCCGCTGCCTGCCGGCCTATCACTTCGCGGGGGCGCGGCCCGACCAAGCCGACGCCCGATTGGCCCTCGCCCACCTCTGCGCCCAATTGGCCCGCCTCCGAGGCCACGCCCCCCCGGGAGACCACGCCCAGCCGGAAGGCCACGCCCACTCCGGAGGCCACGCCCACCAAGGCCACACCCCCCTGGAGGGCGCCAGCTACGGGTGAGGCCCCGCCCCCTCCCCCAGCCCCGCCCCCTTCGCCTGTAGCCCCGCCCACTCTCATTTTGGCCCCGCCCCCAGGTCGCTGAGGCTCCGCCTCCTCTCGCTCCTGGCCACGCCCCCTCCCCGCGGGCTCCGCCTCGTCCTAGTGGTCGACGACCCGGGGGCGCTGCACGAGGGCGGGGCCCCGCGACGCGATTGGCTGCCCGCCACGCTGCCGCCGGTAAGGGGGCGGGGCTAAAAGGGGGCGTAATCCGGGAGGGAGGGGGCATAATCTGGGTGGGCGGGGCCATAATCCGGGGGGTGGGGTCATAATCCGGGTGGGCGGGGCCATAATCGGGGTGGGCGGGGTCATAATATGGGTGGGCGGGGCCATAATCCGGGGGGGCGGGGCCATAATATGGGTGGGAGGGTCATAATCGGGGGGGGTGGGGGCATAATCTGGGTGGGCGGGGCCATAATATGGTGGGTGGGGTCATAATCTGGGTGGGCGGGGCCATAATCCGGGTGGGAGGGACCATAATCCGGGTGGGCGGGGCCATAATATGGGGGGTGGGGCCACAATCTGGGTGGGCGGGGCCATAATATGGGGGGGTGGGGCCACAATCTGGGTGGGCGGGGCCATAATCCGGGTGGGCGGGGCCATAATCCGGGTGGGAGGAGCCATAATCCGGGTGGGCGGGGCCATAATCCGGGGGGATGAACCATAATCCGGATGGGCGGGGCCATAATCCGGGTGGGAGGGGCCAAAATCCGGGTGGGCGGGGCCATAATCCGGGGGGATGAACCATAATCCGGGTGGGCGGGGCCATAATTCGGGTGGGCGGGGCCACAATCCGGGTGGGCGGGGCCATAATCTGGCCATACCGCGCTATACCGGGGCCGTAATCCAGGGGGGAGGAGCCACCAATCACCTGACCTCGCCCCCTTCTTCCCCATCCAATCAGCGGGTGACCCTGGTGCTGAGCGCCCCCACGCCCCGCCCAGGCCACGCCCCCTGGGAGGAAGTGGGCGGGGCCTGGCACCACCTGCCCCTGGGGCCGCTGCCCCCCGGCGACCGCGCCCGGCTCCTGGAGGCGGAGCTTAAGCGAAGTGGGCGGAGCCTGGAGCCCGACCAGGTAAGTAGGCCACGCCCCTTAATCCCGGGAGCCCCGCCTATTGGCTAATCCCGCTGGATGACGTCATCGATGACGTCACCCCTAGGTGCGGCGGGTGCTGGCCAAGGGCGGGGCCCGGCAGCCGCTCTACCTCAAGCTCCTATTGGCCGAGCTCGGCGCCTTCGCCCGCCATGAGGACGTAAGCCCCGCCCCCTCCCCTACGAGCCACGCCCACTCCCTAAGACCCGCCCCCTTCCCGGCATCCCAGCCCCGGCACCCCCCACCGCCCAGATTATGGCCCCGCCCACCCGGATTATGGCCCCGCCCATACAGATTAAGACCCCGCCCACCCGGAATAAGACCCCGCCCACCCAGATTATAGCCCCTACCCCCGGATTATGACCCCGCCCACGCGGATTATGGCCCCGCCCACGCGGATTATGACTCCTCCCACCCAGATTACGGCCCCGCCCACCCAGATTACGGCCCCGGACCCCCGGATTATGACCCCGCCCACCCTGATAAAGGCCCCGCCCACCCGGATTATGGCCCCGCCCATACAGATTAAGACCCCGCCCACCCAGATTATGGCCCCTACCCCCGGATTATGACCCCGCCCCCCCGTATTATGGCCCCGCCCACCCATAGTATGACTCCGCCCACCCAGATTATGGCACCCCCTCCCGGATTGTGGCCCCACCCACCCGGATTATGACCCCGCCCACCCGGATTATGACCCCGCCCACCCGGATTAAGCCCCTCCCACCCAGATTATGACCCCTCCCACCCAGATTATGGCCCCGCCCACCGGATTATGACCCCGCCCACCCAGATTATGACTCCTCCCCCCCAGATTATGGCCCCGCCCACCCAGATTATGACCCCTACCCCCGGATTATGACCCCGCCCACCTGGATTAAGCCCCTCCCACCCAGATAATGGCCACCCCTCCCCCCGCCCCCTAAACCCCGCCCACCCCTACCCCATCCTCTAAGCCCCGCCCCCGGCCTCGCCCACCGAGGCCACGCCCTCCTCCCGGAGGCCCCGCCCACCGGATTGGCCCCGCCCCCAGGTGACCCAGGCGCTGGCCTCGGCCCCGCCCACCCTGCCGGGGCTGCTGGGCCGCCTCTTCCTCCGCCTCCAGCAGCGCCACGGCCCCGCCCTCGCCCTCTCATTGGCCGCCCTCGACGCCGCCCCCCACGGTGAGACACGCCCCCTCGCGCCTTATATGGGCAGAGGGTGGGATTAGGGGGGCCTCGGCTCCATATAAGGGCAGGAAATTTGCATAAATCTGCATATCTAACACCGTATATTTAATGCCTATGCCCATATATGGTCATCTCATTTGCATATATTAGCATATCCTTCCCATATATGGCAGTGGGAGGGCTGCTTCCGTCTTTAGTCACCCTCATTTGCATATATTTGGGTTTCTTTACCATATATGGGCATCTCCTGCTAATATACCGCCTCCTCTTCCATATATGGACACCTCATTTGCATAAATTAACATACTCATTTGCATATCCCTATTATTTTACCGTATATGGTCATTATGGGAAGAGCGATTCATTAGCATACGGCGCCAATTAAGCCTTACCATATAAGGACATCAAGCAGCCCTCCAGAACAACACCTCATTAGCATAAAATGAGGTTAATTTGCATATTAATTTGCATATCATCATATTTTCCCATATATGGACGCCAGGAAAGGACTAAATTAGCATATATTAGCATTCCATGCCATATATGGGCACGCCCTCCATATATACACCCCCCTTTTACCATATATGGAAGCTCATTAGCATGCAGTATTCAAAAATATGCAAATTTCCTGCCCATATATGGCAAAAACGCCCTTATACGGCGTGAATCCTTACCATATATGGAGTCCTTGCCATATATGGGCATGTGCGGCCATATATGGCCCCCCACACCATATATGGGCATGTATTGATACGCTCCATGCCCATATATGGGCGTAATTACCATATATGGGCTTAATTACCATATATGGGCCTCATTACCATATATGGTATTTTTGCCCTTATTTGGTCGTTCCCCGCAGGCCTGGGGGAGGGGCAGCTGCTGGCCGTGCTGGGGGCGGGGCAGCGAGTGGGCGGGGCCACCCCCACGTGGGCGGAGGCAGCGGCGGCCGCTGGCCCCGCCCCCTGCCCCGCCCCCCATTGGGCCCTGCTCCGGGACCTGCGCTGGTGAGGCCCCGCCCCCTGCCCCTAAGCCCCGCCCCCTGTCCCTCCGTGGCCACGCCCACCCGGCCACGCCCCTCCCGGCTTGGCCACGCCCCCCCCTGCTTGGCCACGCCCCCTCCTGACGTGGCCCCGCCCCTTTTCCCAGGCTCCTGGAGGCCTGCGGCTCCCCATTGGCCGCCCCGGGGGCCCGCCTCCACCTGGGCAGCTCCCCATTGGCCGAGGCCGCCCGGGCCTTCCTGGGGGCGGGGCCACGACGTCACTTCCGGGGCCACGCCCCCGACACGCCCAAGATAGCCCGGATCCTATTGGCCGGTAAGATGGGGGCAAGGGGGCGGGGTTTATGGGAAGGGGGCGGGGTCTAGGGGCAGGGGGCGTGGCCTGGAGCCCCTCAGCCAATCGCTGCCCTCCCTAGGGGCGGAGCTTCGCGCCGCCGACCCCCGATTGGACGGCAGCTTCGAGGGCGGGGCCGCCGAGAGCCTGGCGCTGCTGCCACGCCTCCTGGTGGGCGGGGCCTCCGGGGGAGGGGGGCGGGGCTTAAAGGGGCTGGGGGAGGGGCTTAAAGGGGGTGGGGCGGGGCTTAAGGGGGTTGGGGGCGTGGCCAGGGGGTGGGCGGGGCTTCTGGAATGGGGCGGGGGCGGGGTTAGAAGGGAAGGGGGCGGGGTTTAGGGGAAAGGGGCGGGGCTAAGGGGTTGTGGGCGTGGCCTATGGGTGGTGGGCGTGGCCTAAGGGTGGGCAGGGCTCCCGATATGGGTCCCTATGGGGCAGGGGGCGGGGTTATAAGGGCAGGGGGCGTGGCTAATGGGTTGTGGGCGGGGCTACGGGTAAGGGGGCGGGTCTATGGGGTTGTGGGCGTGGTTAAGGGATTGTGGGCGTGGTCTGTGGGTGGTGGGCGTGGCCTAAGGGTGGGCAGGGCTCCCGATATGGGTCCCTATGGGGCAGGGGGCGGGGTTTTGGAGGCGGGGGGCGGGGCTAATGGGTTGTGGGCGGGGCTAAGGGTAAGGGGGCGGGGCTGAGGGGTTGTGGGCGTGGCCACAAGGTGGGCGGGGCTCCCGATATGGGTCCCTATGGGGCAGGGGTGGGGTTATAAGGGCAGGGGGCGGGGCTAAGGGGTTGTGGGCGTGGTTAATGGGTTGTGGGCGGGGCTAAGGGGTTGTGGGCGTGGCCTATAGGTGGTGGGCGTGGCCAGGTGGTGGGCGGGGCTCCCGATATCGATATCTATGGGGCAGGGGGCGGGTTTTTGGAGGCAGGGGGCGGGGTTTTGGAGGCAGGGGGGCGGGGCTAAGGGGCAGGGGGCGTGGCCTACGGGATTGTGGGCGTGGCTAACCCCGTGGTGGGCGTGTCCTCCAGGCGGAGGCGGAGCTCTGGGCCCCGCTGTGGGGCCTCCTGCGCGGGGTCGGCTTCGTCCGCGCCCTGCTGGGGGCCGGGGCCCTCGGGGGGCTGCCCCACGGCGCCAGGGCCCTGAGTGAGTTGGGGGGCAGCTGTGGGGCAGCTGTGGGGCGGGGTGGGGTGGGTATGGGGTGGTTATGGGGGGATATGGGGTGGTTATGGGGTGGTTATGGGGTGCTATGGGGCAGCTATGGGGCAGCTATGGGGCAGGGGTGGGGGGATATGGGGCGCTATGGGGTGGTTATGGGGGGATATGGGGTGATACGGGGTGGTTATGGGGCGCTATGGGGCAGCTATGGGGTGGGGGTGGGGGGATATGGGGTGGTTATGGGGCGCTATGGGGCGCTATGGGGCAGGGTGGGGTGGTTATGGGGCGCTATGGGGTGGTTATGGGGCGCTATGGGGTGATATGGGGTGGTTATGGGGTGCTATGGGGCGATATGGGGTGGTTATGGGGCGCTATGGGGCACTATGGGGTGGTTATGGGGCGCTATGGGGTGGTTATGGGGTGGTTATGGGGCGCTATGGGGCGCTATGGGGTGGGTTATGGGGGTTATGGGGTGATATGGGGTGATATGGGGCGCTGTGGGGCGCTATGGGGCAGCTGTGGGGCAGGGGTGGGGGGATATGGGGCGCTATGGGGTGGTTATGGGGCACTATGGGGCAGCTATGGGGCAGCTATGGGGCAGGGTGGGGTGGTTATGGGGCGCTATGGGGCGCTATGGGGCAGGGGTGGGGGGTTATGGGGTCTATGGGGCACTTAGGGGGCGCTATGGGGTGGGTTATGGGGAGATATGGGGGGTTATGGGGCGCTATGGGGCGCTATGGGGCAGCTATGGGTCTCTATGGGGCGCTATGGGGCAGCGGTGGGGGGTTATGGGGTCTATGGGGCACTTATGGGGCGCTATGGGGTGGTTATGGGGCACTATGGGGTGGTTATGGGGAGATATGGGGAGTTATGGGGCGCTATGGGGCGCTATGGGGCAGCTATGGGTCTCTATGGGGCGCTATGGGGCTGGGGGTTCCCTATGGGTCCCTATGGGTCCTATGGGGCTCTATGGGGCGCTATGGGGCTGGCGGGTCTCTATGGGGCCAGGGGGTCTCTATGGGGCGCTATGGGGCTGGGGGGTCCCTATGGGTCCCTATGGGTCCTATGGGGCTCTATGGGGCGCTATGGGGCTGGGGGGTCCCTATGGGTCCTATGGGGTCCCTATGGGGCGCTATGGGTCCAGCCCCATTGCCGCGTCCCCCAGGAGCCGCCGAGCGCCGTGGGGCCGTGCGCGCCGTGGGGCTGGAGCCGCTGCTGGCGGCCGTGGAGGCCGCTATGGGGCTGGCGACCGAGGAGCCGCCCGTGGGGCTGGAGCCGCTGCTGCCTGTGGGGCAGGGGGACCCCGCTATGGGGCAGGAGCCCGCTATGGGGCTGGGGGACACCGCTATGGGGCAGGAGCCCGCTATGGGGCAGAAAGACCCTGCTATGGGGCAGGAGCTCGCTATGGGGCAGGAGTCTGCTATGGGGCTGGGGGACACCGCTATGGGGCAGGAGCCCGCTATGGGGCAGAAAGACCTTGCTATGGGGCAGGAGCCCGCTATGGGGCTGGGGGACACCGCTATGGGGCAGAAGGACTCTGCTATGGGGCAGAAAGACCTTGCTATGGGGCAGGAGCTTGCTATGGGGCTGGGGGACACCGCTATGGGGCAGGAGCCCGCTATGGGGCTGGGGGACACCGCTATGGGGCAGGAGCCCGCTATGGGGCAGGAGTCCACTATGGGGCACGGGGACATCGCTATGGGGCTGGAGAAGCTTGCTATGGGGCAGGAGGACCCCGCTATGGGGCAGACCCTCGCTATGGGGCAGGGCCTCGCTATAGGGCAGGATGACCCCTCTATGGGGCAGAAGGACCCTGCTATGGGGCAGAAAGACCTTGCTATGGGGCAGGAGAAGCTCGCTATGGGGCTGGGGGACTCTTCTATGGGGCAGCTGCTTGCTATGGGGCAGGGTCCTTCTATGGGGCAGGAGCTCGCTATGGGGCAGGACCCCCTCGCTATGGGGCAGGGTCCCTCTATGGCGCAGGACCCCTCTATGGGGCCAGAGAACCTTGCTATGGGGCAGCCGCTTGCTATGGGGCAGGGTCCTTCTATGGGGCAGGGTCCCGCTATGGGGCAGGAGCTCGCTATGGGGCAGGGTCCTTCTATGGGGCAGGAGCTCGCTATGGGGCAGGGTCCCGCTATGGGGCAGGATCCCGCTATGGGGCAGGGTCCTTCTATGGGGCAGGATCCTTCTATGGGGCAGGGTCCCGCTATGGGGCAGGGCTTCGCTATGGGGCAGGGCCTTGCTATGGGGCAGGGTCCTTCTATGGGGCAGGGCTTCGCTATGGGGCAGGGTCCTTCTATGGGGCAGGGGCTCGCTATGGGGCAGGGCTTCGCTATGGGGCAGGGTCCTTCTATGGGGCAGGGTCCCGCTATGGGGCAGGAGCTCGCTATGGGGCAGGGTCCCGCTATGGGGCAGGGCTTCGCTATGGGGCAGGAGCTCGCTATGGGGCAGGCCCCCCCCGCTATGGGGCAGGCGCTCGCTATGGGGCTGGCGCAGGAGCTGCCCCTCCCCCAGCTGCTGCCCCCCGGCTCCCGGCTCCTGCGCTGCCCCCGCCCCCCCCCCGGAGCCCCCCGGCCCCGCAGGTGAGCCCCAAAATCCCCGGAATTCACCCCAAAAGCGGCGTGGCCCAAATGACCCGAATTCACCCCGATTCACCCCAAAATGGTCCGATTCCCAAACGGCCCCAAATCCCCTGAATTCACCCCAAAATGATCCAATTCCCAAATGCCCCAAAATCGCCTGAATTCACCCCAAAATCCCCCAATTCCCAAATGCCCCCAAATTGCCCGAATTCACCCCAAAATGATCCACATCCCAAATGTCCCAAATTCCCTCGAATTCCCCCCAAAATCCCCCAATTCCCAAATGCCCCAAAATTGCCTGATTTCACCCCAAAATCCCCCAATTCCCAAACGTCCCAAAATCCCCTGATTTCACCCCAAACCCCCCCGATTCCCAAATGCCCCAAAATCCCCCGATTTCACCCCAAAACCCCCCGATTCCCAAATGCCCCCAAATTGCCCGATTTCACCCCAAAACCCCCTGATTCCCAAATGTCCCAAAATCGCCCGATTTCACCCCAAAATCCCCCAATTCCCAAATGTCCCAAAATGGCCGGAATTCACCCCAAAATCCTCCCCGCAGACCCCCCCAGGCCGCCCCCTCCCCCCTGGCCGTGGCCGTGGCCCCCTCGGGGCTGGGGGCGGCCGTGGGCAGCGCCCGGGGAGGGGCCCAGCTGCTGGAAACCAGTAACGGCCGGGTACTGGGAGCACTGGGAGCACTGGGAGGGACTGGGAGGGACTGGGAGGGGACTGGGAGGGGACTGGGAGGGACTGGGAGGGGATTGGGGGGGACTGGGAGGGACTGGGAGGGACTGGGAGGGGGTTTGGGGGGGTAATGGGGGGACTGGGGGGAACTGGGGCATACTGGGAGCAAACTGGGAAGGACTGGGAGGGACTGGGAGGGACTGGGAGGGACTGGGAAGGGGTTATGGGGGGACTGGGGCATACTGGGAGCAAACTGGGAGGGACTGGGAGGGACTGGGAGGGAACCGGGTTGGACTGGGAGGAACTGGAAGGGAACTGGGAGGGACTGGGAGGGGACTGGGAGGGACTGGGAGGGGAAATGGGGGGACTGGGAGGGAACTGGGACAAACTGGGAGGGACTGGGAGGGACTGGGAGGGGGAGCTGGGCATTTATACTGGTCTATACTGGTCTATATTGGTTTATACTGGTCTATACTGGTTTATACTGGTTTATACTGGTGTGAGACTGGGGCGGGAGGTGGGGGAGAAGGGGTTGTGGGTGGGTCCATACTGGTTTATACCGGTCTATACTGGTTTATACTGGTTTATACCGGTCTATACTGGTTTATACTGGTCTGTACTGGTCTGTACTGGTCTGTACTGGTTTATACTGGTCCGTACTGGTTGCAGGTGCTGCAGGAGCTGCAGGGCAGCGTGGGGGGGGTGACGGCCGTGGCTTTCGTCACCGATGACGTCATCGCGCTGGGCGGGGCCGGGGGGGACCTGGAGCTCTGGGACCTGCGCAGGGGGCACAGGTGGGGGAGGGGCGCTATGGGGCGGCTATGGGGCGGCTATGGGGCAGCTATGGGGCGGCTATGGGGCGGCTATGGGGCAGCTATGGGGTGGTTATGGGGCGCTATGGGGTGGTTATGGGGAGATATGGGGCGCTATGGGGCGCTATGGGGCAGCTATGGGGTGGTTATGGGGCGCTATGGGGCGCTATGGGGTGGTTATGGGGCGCTATGGGGCGCTATGGGGCGCTATGGGGCGGGGGTGGGGTGGTTATGGGGTGGTTATGGGGAGATATGGGGCGCTATGGGGCACTTCTGGGGCACGTATGGGGCGCTATGGGGCAGCTATGGGGCACTTATGGGGCGCTATGGGGCAGCTATGGGGCAGCTATGGGGCGGGGGTGGGGTGGGTGTGGGGTGGGTGTGGGGCACTTATGGGGCAGCTATGGGGTGGCTATGGGGTGGTTATGGGGAGATATGGGGCGCTATGGGGCACTTCTGGGTCACTTATGGGGCGCTATGGGGCAGGCTATGGGGCAGCCATGGGGTCACTTATGGGTCACTATGGGTCACTTATGGGGCGCTTATGGGATCATTATGGGATGGCTATGGGGCCGCTATGGGGCAGCTATGGGGTCACTTATGGGTCGCTATGGGGCGCTATGGGGCAGCTATGGGGCACTTATGGGTCACTTATGGGGCGCTATGGGGCAGCTATGGGGCACTTATGGGGCACTTATGGGTCACTTATGGGGTCATTATGGGATGGCTATGGGGTCGCTATGGGGTCACTTATGGGTCACTTATGGGGCGCTATGGGGCAGGCTATGGGTCACTATGGGGTCACTTATGGGTCGCTATGGGATCATTATGGGATGGCTATGGGGCCGCTATGGGGCAGCTATGGGGTCACTATGGGATCACTTAGGGGTCACTTATGGGGTGCTATGGGGCAGCCATGGGGTCACTTATGGGTCACTTATGGGATCATTATGGGATGGCTATGGGGTCGCTATGAGGCCGCTATGGGGCAGCTATGGGGTCACTCTGACGTCACTTATGGGTCGCTATGGGGCAGCTATGGGGCAGCCATAGGGTCACTATGGGTCACTTATGGGTCACTTATGGGTCGCTATGGGGCAGGCTATGGGGCGCTATGGGGTCACTTAGGGGTCACTTATGGGGCACTTATGGGATCATTATGGGTCGCTATGGGGCAGCTATGGGGCAGCTATGGGGTCACTTATGGGTCGCTATGGGATCATTATGGGATGGCTATGGGGTCGCTATGGGGCAGCCATGGGGTCACTTAGGGGTCTCTCTGACATCACTTATGGGTCGCTATGGGGCAGGCTATGGGTCACTTATGGGTCACTTATGGGGCGCTATGGGGCACTTGTGGGTCACTTATGGGGCACTTATGGGGCACTTATGGGATTATTATGGGGTCGCTATGGGGTCACTCCGACGTCACTTATGGGTCGCTATGGGGCAGCTATGGGTCGCTATGGGATCACTTAGAGGTCACTTATGGGTCGCTATGGGGCAGCTATGGGTCACTTATGGGGCACTTATGGGATCATTATGGGATCATTATGGGATGGCTATGGGGCCGCTATGGGGTCGCTATGGGGTCACTTATGGGTCTCTCTGACGTCACTTATGGGTCGCTATGGGGCAGCTATGGGGCAGCTATGGGGTTACTCAGGGGTCACTTATGGGTCGCTATGGGGCAGCTATGGGGCACTTATGGGATTATTATGGGATGGCTATGGGGTTGCTATGGGGCCGCTATGGGGCAGCTATGGGGTCACTTAGGGGTCACTTATGGGGTGCTATGGGATCATTATGGGGCCGCTATGGGGCCGCTATGGGGCACTTATGGGGCGCTATGGGGCACTTATGGGGCAGCTATGGGATCATTATGGGATCATTATGGGGTCGCTATGGGGCCGATATGGGGTCACTTAGGGGTCACTTATGGGGCAGCTATGGGGCACTTATGGGATCATTATGGGGTCGCTATGGGGCAGCTATGGGGCACTTATGGGATTATTATGGGATGGCTATGGGGCCGCTATGGGGCCGCTATGGGGCCGCTATGGGGCAGCTATGGGGCCGCTATGGGGCAGCTATGGGGCAGCTATGGGGTCACTTATGGGTCGCTATGGGGCAGGCTGTGGGGCGCCCAGGCCCACCGTGGCCCCGTGACGGCGCTGAGCCCCCAGCCCGGGGGGGGTGCTGAGCACCGGCCTGGATGGGACCCTGCAGGTAAGGGGAGGGGGCGTGGCCTCGGGGAGGGGGCGTGGCCACCCGTGATGACATCACCGATGACGTCACTCTCTCTTCTAGGCGTGGCCCCTCCCCCCAGGCCCCGCCCCCCTCTGGCTCCGCCCCCTCGGCCCCCCCCTCCTGGCCCTGGGGGTCCGGCCCGGGGGGGGGGGAGGGGCGGTGGCCGTGGGGGGGTGGGGGGGGCGCCTGGCCCTGCTGGGGGGGGGGGGAGGGGCCCTACTGGTGAGTGACTGGGGGATACTGGGAGGGACTGGGAGGGGACTGGGGGATACTGGGATATACTGGGAGAGGACTGGGAGGGACTGGGAGGGACTGGGGGGACTGGGAGGGGGTTTGGGGGGGGTTTGGGGGGATTTGGGGGGTTTTGGGGGACTGGGAGGCAACTGGGATGTACTGGGAGGGGATTGGGGTGTACTGGGATATACTGGGATATACTGGGAGGGGACTGGGGGGGACTGGGAGGGACTGGGAGGGACTGGGAGGGGGTTTGGGGGGATTATGGGGGGAATTTGGGGGGTTTTGGGGCACTGGGAGGGACTGGGAGAGGATTGGGGGATACTGGGATGTACTGGGAGATACTGGGAGGGACTGGGAGGGCACTGGGAGGGACTGGGAAGGGGTCGGGGGGGCACTGGGAGGGGACTGGGAGAGACTGGGAGGGACTGGGGGGGGATTGGGGGTATACTGGGATGTACTGGGAGGGACTGGGAGGGGACTGGGAGGGGTAATGGGGCCATATTGGGCTATACTGGTCCATACTGGTCTATACTGGCCTGTACTCTCCAGGCCTGTACCAGTTTATACTGGTCTAGACTGGTCTATACCAGTCCATACTGGTCCAAACTGGTCCATACTGGTCCATACCAGTCCGTACTGGTCCATACTGGTCCATACTGGTCCATACTGGTCCATACCAGTCTGTACTGGTTTGTACTGGTCCGTACCGGTCCGTACTGGTCCATACTGGTTTGTACTGGTGCAGGAGCTGGGCCCGTGCCGGGGGCGGCCATTTTGCGCCCTGTGCTGGAGCGCCGACGGCTCCCGATTGGCCGCCGCCCAGGTGGGCGGGGCCTTGCGCCTGTGGGCGTGGCCCGAGGCCGCCCCGCTGTGGGCGGGGCCCGGCGAGGCCCCGCCCCCGCCCCCGCCCCGCCCGCTGCGATTGGGCGTGGTTGGAGGTCACGTGACCGGCATGGCCTTTGCCCCGCCCCCGGCCCCGCCCACCCGGATCCTCACGGCCGGGCCCGGGGGGCAGGTAGGGGGCGGGGCCTAAAGGGGGCGGGGCCTAAGGGGAAGGGGAGGGGCCTAAAGGGGAAGGGGAGGGGCTTAAGGGGAGGGGGAGGAGCCTAAGGGGAAGGGGAGGGGCCTAAGGGAGGGGAATTTGGGGGGAATTGGGGAAATTTTGGGCAAATTTGGGGAAAGTTTAGAAAAAAATTGGGAAATTTTAGAAAAATTTGGGGCAATTTTGGGGAATTTGGGGGGATTTGGGGGAAATTTGGGGAATTTTGCCCAAATTTTGGAAATTTTTAGAAAATTTTGGGGAAATTTGGGGAAATTTTGGGATTTTTAGGGAAATTTGGGGAAAAATTGTGGGAATTTTGGGGAAAAAAATGGAAAAAATTGGAATTTTTAGGGAAACGGGGAAATTTTGTGCAGATTTGTGCAAAAAAATTGAAATTTTAGGTAATTTGGGGAAAATTTGTGGGAATTTGAGGGAAATATAGGAATTTTTAGGAAAATTTGGGTAAATTTTGTAGAAATTTGGGGAAAAATTGGGAAGTTTTAGGGAACTTGGGGAAATTTGGCGGGAAGTTGAGGGAAATTTTGGAGTTTTTGTGGAAAACTTGGGGAAATTTTGTGGAAATTTTGGGAAAAAATGTGAAATTTTAGGGAATTTGGGGAAATTTTATGTTAATTTGAGGGAAAATTTGGAGTTTTTGTGGAAAATTTGTGGAAATTTTGTGGGAACTTGAAGGAAATTTTGTAGAAATTTGCACAAAAAATTGAAATTTTAGGGAATTTGGGGAAAAATTGTGTGAATTTGTGAGAATTTGGGAAAAAATAGTGTAAATTTGCATGAATTTGGGGAAACTTCATGGAAAACTGCCGGAATTTGGGGTGATTTTTGCCGATTTCGGCTCGGTTTCGCTCCTTTTACTGGAGTGGGGTCATTCTATCGGATTTTGGGCTGAATCCGGGCGTTTTTGGGTCATTTCCCCCCAATCCAGGTGCTGGTGTGGGAGGCGGGGCCGGGCCGGCTGCGGGCGGAGCTCCCCCCGCTCGATGACATCACCGCCCGCCGTGATGACGTCATCAACTACCCCGATGACGTCATCAACTACCCCGATGACATCATCGGGGCGCCCAATGACGTCATTGGAAGGCCCAATGACGTCATTGGAGGGCCCGATGACGTCATTGAAGGCCCAAATGACGTCATTGAAGACCTTGATGATGTCATCGAAGACCCTGATGACGTCATTGAAGACCCTGATGACGTCATCGAAGACTTTGATGACGTCACCGATGACGTCACGGCCCCCCTCGATGACGTCACGACGGCGCTGGGCGTGGCCTTCGACCCCTGGGGAGGGGGCGTGGCCGTGGGGCAGCCCCGGGGGGGCGTGGCCTTGTACCGGGCACCGTGGGGTGAGGGGCGGGGCCTAACGGGGTCACGTGACCAAAAGAAGGGGGGATTTGGGGGGATTGGGGGGAATTTGGGGGATTTGGGGGAAATTTGGGGAGTTTGGTGAAATTTTGTGGGATTTCGGGGAGTTTGGGGGGATTTGGGGGGGAAATTGGGGGATTTGGGGGGAATTCTGGGAATTTGGGGAAAATTTGGGGGAATTTGGGAAAATTTGGGGGAATTTGGGGAAATTTGGGGAGTTTCGGGGGATTTGGGGGATTTCGGGGGGGATTTGGGGGGATTTGGGGAAATTTGGGAGAATTTGGTGAAATTTTGCAGGATTTGGGGAAATTTTCTCGAAAACTGGGGGAATTGAGGAAAATTGGGGGATTTGGGAAAATTTGGGGGATTTGGGGGGGATTTTCAGGGATTTGGGGAGATTTGGGGGGAAATTGGGGGATTTGGGGAAGTTTGGGGGGATTTGGTGGATTTCTGGGGTTTGGTGGGGAATTTGGGGGAGTTTGGTGAAATTTTGCGGGATTTGGGGAAATTTTGTGGAAAATTGGAGGAATTTGGGGTAAACTGTGGGAATTTGGAGAAATTTGGGGGAACTTGGGGGAATTTCGGAGGATTTGGGGGGATTTGGGGGATATTGGGGGAAATTGGGGGATTTGGGGGGAGATTTGGGGGGATTTGAGGGGCTTTGGGGGATTTCTGGGAATTTGGGGGGAAATTGTGGGAATTTGGGAAAATTTGGGGGAATTTGGGGGGAATTGGGGGAAATTTTGTGGGAATTTGGGGAAATTAGGGGGAAATTTGTGGAAATTTTGTGGGAATTTGGGGTAAAATTATGGGAATTTGGGGAAATCATGGGAATTTGGGGAAAAATGTGGGAATTTAGGGAATTTGGGGAAAATTTGTGGGAAATTTGGGGAAAATTTGTGGGAATTTGGAAAAAATTGTGAGAATTTGTGGGAATTGTGGGAAAATTTGTGGGAAATTTAGGGAAAATTTTTGGAATTTGGGGAAAAATTGTGGGAATTTGGGGAAAATGTGGGAATTTTGTGGGAATTTGGGGAAAATGTGGGAATTTGTGGAAATTTTGTGGGAATTTGGGAAAAATTGTGGGAATTTGGGGAATTTTTGTGGGGATTTGGGGAAAATTGTGGGAATTCTGTGGGAATTTGGGGAAAATTTGTAGGAATTTGGGGAAATTTTGTGGGAATTTAGAAAAAATGTTGGAATTTGGGAAAATTTAGGGCAATTTGGGGAAAAAA
The DNA here is from genome assembly GCF_964035555.1 of Netta rufina. NCBI lineage: Eukaryota > Metazoa > Chordata > Aves > Anseriformes > Anatidae > Netta > Netta rufina. The sequence continues at coordinate 305,082 of NC_140161.1, read as the reverse complement.
TGAGAATTTGGGGGGAAAATTGTGGGAAATTAGGTAAATTCTGGGAATTTGGGGGAAAAAATGTGAAAATTTGGGGAAAAAAGTGACTATTTGGGGAAATTGAGGGAATTTGGGGCAATTCGTGGAAATTTTGGGGGAAATTCTACCAATTTGGGTTCAATCGATGACGTCATGACCCCTCCCCTTTTGCCCCTCCCCCTTTTTGCCCCTCCCCCTTTTAGACCACGCCCCCTGGCGGTGCGGTGGGCGGGGCCTGGTGACGCACCTGGCCTGGGTGGGCGGGGCCAAGCTGGTGGGGGCGGGGCCTGGGGGGACGCTGTGGGGCTGGGCCGTCCCCGCCCCCCCCGCCAGGCCACGCCCCCTCTGGCTCCGCCCCCTGCGGCGCGGACCAATCACGGCCCTGGCTGGGGCCGAGGCGGGGCTGGCGGTGGGCACAGGTGAGGGGGCGGGGGCCTAAAAAAGGGGGCGGGGCCTGGGGAAATGGGGTGGGGCCTGGGGGAAGGGGGCGGGGTCTGGGGGAAGTGGGCGGGGCCTGGGGAAAGGGGGAGGGGTTTGGGGGCTCTATGGGGCGGATTGGGGGAAATTTGGGGGAATTTGGGGAAATTTGGGGAAATTTGGGGAGTTTGGGGGATTTGGGGGATTTTGAGGGATTTTGGGGAAATTTGGGGAATTTGGGGGGATTTTGGGGGAATTTGGGGGAAATTTGGGGAAATTTGGGGAGTTTGGGGGGATTTGGGGGGATTTGGGGGGAATTTGGGAGGAAATTGTGGGAATTTGGGAAAATTTGGGGGGATTAGGGGGAATTTGGGGAAAATTTGGGGGAATTTGGGGAATTTGGGGAAATTTGGGGAGTTTGGGGGGATTTGGGGGATTTGGGGGGATTGGGGGAAATTTGGGGGATTTTGGGGGGATTTTGGGGGAATTTTTGTGGAAAATCGGGGGAATTTGGGGGGAAATTGTGGGAATTTGGGAAAATTTGGGGGGATTAGGGGGAATTTGGGGAAAATTTGGGGGAATTCGGGGAATTTGGGGAAATTTGGGGAGTTTGGGGGGATTTGGGGGATTTGGGGGGAAATTTGGGGATTTTGGGGGGATTTGGGGGGATTTTTGTGGAAAATTGGAGGAATTTGGGGGGAAATTGTGGGAATTTGGGAAATTTGGGGGGATTTGGGGGATTTGGGGGTCTCTATGGGTCCCATGAGTCCCTATGGGCGCTATGGGGCTGGGGGGGTCCCTATGGGGCTCTATGGGGCTCTATGGGTCCTATGGGTCTCTATGGGGTCTCTATGGGGCTGGGGGTCCCTATGGGGTCCCTATGGGTCCTATGGGGTCTCTATGGGGTCTATGGGTCCCTATGGGGTCTCTGTGGGGCTGGGGGTCTCTATGGGTCGTATGGGGGTCCCTATGGGGGTCTATGGGTCCTATGGGGTCTCTATGGGTCCTATGGGGTGTCTATGGGGTCTATGGGTCCCTATGGGGCTGGGGGGGTCTCTATGGGGCTCTATGGGTCCTCTGGGGTCTCTATGGGGTTTATGGGGTCTATGGGTCCCTATGGGGTCTCTATGGGGCTGGGGGGTCTCTATGGGTCCCTATGGGTCCTATGGGGTCTTTATGGGGTCTATGGGCCCCTATGGGGTCTCTGTGGGGCTGGGGGTCTCTATGGGGCTCTATGGGTCCCTATGGGGTCTATGGGGTCTATGGGGTCCCTATGGGATTCTATGGGTCCCATGGGTCCCTATGGGGCTCTATGGGTCCTATGGGGTCCCTATGGGGTCTATGGGGTCCCTATGGGATTCTATGGGTCCCATGGGTCCCTATGGGGCTCTATGGGTTCTATGGGGTCCCTATGGGATTCTATGGGTCCCATGGGTCCCTATGGGGCTCTATGGGTTCTATGGGGTCCCTATGGGATTCTATGGGTCCCATGGGTCCCTATGGGGTCTATGGGTCCCTATGGGTCCCTATGGGTCCTATGGGGTCCCTTATGGGGTCTGTGTCCGGCAGAGGACAGGGCGCTGTGGCTGTGCCCCGCGGACGCCGTGGGGCTGCCCCCCAAGTCCTGCCCGGCCGTGGGGCAGCTCCTGCACCCCCACCGGGGCCACCCCACGGCCGCCGCCTTCAGCCCCACTGCGACCCTGCTGGGCACCGGCGGCACCGACCGGGTACGGGGGGGCTATGGGGCGGCTGTGGGGTGGGTTATGGGGCGCTATGGGGTGGGTTATGGGGGGTTATGGGGTGGATATGGGGGGTTATGGGGGGTTATGGGGTGGTTATGGGGGGTTATGGGGTGATATGGGGTGGATATGGGGCTATGGGGCGGCTGTGGGGTGGGTTATGGGGCGCTATGGGGTGGGTTATGGGGGGTTATGGGGGGTTATGGGGCGCTATGGGGTGGGTTATGGGGCGCTATGGGGTGCTATGGGGTGGGTTATGGGGGGTTATGGGGCACTATGGGGTGGTTATGGGGGGTTATGGGGTGGTTATGGGGTGGATATGGGGTTATGGGGGGATATGGGGTGGGTATGGGGGGTTATGGGGTGGTTATGGGGGGATTATGGGGGGATTATGGGGTTATGGGGTGGTTATGGGGCGCTATGGGGTGGTTATGGGGGGTTATGGGGGGGATATGGGGTGGATATGGGGTTATGGGGTGGTTATGGGGTGGGTTATGGGGTGCTATGGGGCGCTATGGGGTGGGTTATGGGGGGTTATGGGGGGTTATGGGGGGTTATGGGGGGTTATGGGGCAGCTATGGGGTGGGTTATGGGGCGCTATGGGGCGCTATGGGGTGCTATGGGGTGGGTTGTGGGGGGTTATGGGGTGGATATGGGGTTATGGGGTGGTTATGGGGTGGGTTATGGGGCACTATGGGGCGCTATGGGGTGAGCTATGGGGGGTTATGGGGGGTTATGGGGGGTTATGGGGTGGATATGGGGTGGATATGGGGTGGGTTATGGGGGGTTATGGGGTGGTTATGGGGTGGATATGGGGTGATATGGGGGGATATGGGAGGTTATGGGGTGGTTATGGGGGGATATGGGGTGGTTATGGGGTGGATATGGGGTTATGGGGTGGTTGTGGGGTGGGTTATGGGGCACTATGGGGCGCTATGGGGTGCTATGGGGTGGGTTATGGGGGGTTATGGGGGGATATGGGGTGGATATGGGGGCTATGGGGCGGCTATGGGGTGGGTTATGGGGCACTATGGGGCGCTATGGGGCGCTATGGGGTGGGTTATGGGGCGCTATGGGGTGCTATGGGGTGGGTATGGGGGGTTATGGGGGGTTATGGGGCGCTATGGGGTGGGTTATGGGGCTGGGGCTACTTATGGGTCTGGGGGTGGTTATGGGGCTGGGGTCGGTTATGGGGCTGGGACTACTTATGGGTCTGGGGTTACTTATGGGGCTGGGAGTGGTTATGGGTCTGGGTCTACTTATGGGTCCGGGTGCACTTATGGGTCTGGGCTTACTTATGGGGCCGGGGTCGGTTATGGGGCTGAGTCTACTTATGGGTCCGGGTCTACTTATGGGGCTGAGGCTGGTTATGGGGCCAAGGTGGTTATGGGGCTGAGTCTACTTATGGGTCCGGGTCTACTTATGGGTCTGGGGTTACTTATGGGGCCGGGAGTGGTTATGGGGCTGGGACTACTTATGGGTCCGGGTCTACTTATGGGTCTGGGGTTACTTATGGGCCGGGAGTGGGTTATGGGGCTGAGTCTACTTATGGGTCCAGGTCTACTTATGGGTCTGGGGTTACTTATGGGGCCGGGGTTGGTTATGGGGCTGAGTCTACTTATGGGTCCGAGTCTACTTATGGGTCTGGGGTTACTTATGGGGCCGGGAGTGGTTATGGGGCTGGGACTACTTATGGGTCTGGGGGTGGTTGTGGGGCCGGGACTACTTATGGGGCCGGGGCTGGTTATGGGGCCAGGGATGGTTATGGGGCTGGGACTACTTATGGGTCCGGGTCTACTTATGGGTCTGAGGCTGGTTATGGGGCCAAGGTGGTTATGGGACTGGGACTACTTATGGGTCTGGGTCTACTTATGGGTCTGGGGTTACTTATGGGGCCGGGAGTGGTTATGGGGCTGGGACTACTTATGGGTCCGGGTGCACTTATGGGTCTGGGGTTACTTATGGGGCCGGGAGTGGTTATGGGGCTGGGACTACTTATGGGTCTGGGGCTACTTATGGGTCTGGGGTTACTTATGGGGCCGGGGTCGGTTATGGGGCTGAGTCTACTTATGGGGCTGGGGCTACTTATGGGGCTGAGGCTGGTTATGGGGCGGGAGTGGTTATGGGGCTGGGACTACTTATGGGTCTGGGTCTACTTATGGGTCTGGGGTTACTTATGGGGCCGGGAGTGGTTATGGGGCTGGGACTACTTATGGGTCTGGGGCTACTTATGGGTCTGGGGTTACTTATGGGGCCGGGAGTGGTTATGGGGCTGGGACTACTTATGGGTCTGGGGCTACTTATGGGTCTGGGGTTACTTATGGGGCCGGGGTCGGTTATGGGGCTGAGTCTACTTATGGGGCTGGGGCTACTTATGGGCTGAGGCTGGTTATGGGGCCGGGAGTGGTTATGGGGCTGGGACTACTTATGGGTCTGGGTCTACTTATGGGTCTGGGGTTACTTATGGGGCCGGGGTCGGTTATGGGGCTGAGCCTACTTATGGGTCCGGGTCTACTTATGGGTCTGGGGTTACTTATGGGTCCGGGTGCACTTATGGGTCCGGGTGCACTTATGGGGCCGTTCTATGGGGCAGGCCCTGGTGGTGTGGGGCGTTGCCGTGGGTCGGGAGCTGCGGCGCTGGCCCCAGGCCCACGGGGACCAAATCACGGCCCTGGGCTGGGCCCGGGAGCTGCTGGTATGGGGCGCTATGGGGCAGGATCTATGGGGCAGGATCTATGGGGCAGGATCTATGGGGCTGGGGGGGGATCTATGGGGCTGGGGAGGGCTGGGGGGTCCCTATAGGGTTCAGGGGGTCGCTATGGGGCTGGGAGGGTCCCTATGGGGCTGGGGGGGGATCTATGGGGCAGGAGGGGGTATGGGGCGGGATCTATGGGGCTGGGGGCCCTATGGGGTTTCTATGGGGCAGGGGGCGTCTCTATGGGGCAGGGGGGGTCCCTATGGGGCTGGGGGGGTCCCTATGGGGCAGGGGGGGTCCCTATGGGGCTGGGGGGCTCCCTATGGGGCTGGGTGGTCTCTATGGGGCAGGGGGGTCCCTATGGGGCTGGAGGGGGATCTATGGGGCGGGGGGGGCCCTATGGGGCAGGGGCATCCCTATGGGGCTGGGGGGCTCCCTATGGGGCAGGGGGGGTCTCTATGGGGCAGGAGCGTCCCTATGGGGCAGGGGGGTCCCTATGGGGCTGGAGGGGGATCTATGGGGCAGGGGCGTCCCTATGGGGCAGGGGGGGTCTCTATGGGGCAGGGGGGGTCCCTATGGGGCCAGGGTCTCCCTATGGGGCTGGGGACTCCTATGGAGCAGGGGGGTCCCTATGGGGCAGGGGGGTCCCTATGGGGCTGGGGGGGGATCTATGGGGCTGGGGGGGTCCCTATGGGGCTGGGGGGGGATCTATGGGGCAGGGGGGTCCCTATGGGGCTGGGGGGCTCCCTATGGGGCAGGGGGGGTCCCTATGGGGCAGGGAGTTCCCTATGGGGCCAGGGTCTCCCTATGGGGCTGGGGAGGGATCTATGGGGCTGGGGGGGGTCTCTATGGGGCAGGGGCGTCCCTATGGGGCTGGGGACTCTCTATGGGGCTGGGGCGTCCCTATGGGGCAGGGGGGCTCCCTATGGGGCTGGGGGGCTCCCTATGGGGCAGGGGCGTCCCTATGGGGCAGGGGGGTCCCTATGGGGCTGGAGGGGGATCTATGGGGCTGGGGGTCTCCCTATGGGGCAGGGGGGTCCCTATGGGGCAGGGGGGTCCCTATGGGGCTGGGGGGGTCCCTATGGGGCTGGAGGAGGATCTATGGGGCAGGGGGGGGTCTCTATGGGGCAGGGGCGTCCCTATGGGGCAGGGGGGTCCCTATGGGGCTGGAGGGGGATCTATGGGGCAGGGGGGGTCTCTATGGGGCAGGGGCGTCCCTATGGGGCAGGGGGGTCCCTATGGGGCTGGGGAGGGATCTATGGGGCTGGGGGGGTCCCTATGGGGCAGGGGGGGTCCCTATGGGGCTGGGGGGCTCCCTATGGGGCTGGGGAGGGATCTATGGGGCTGGAGGGGTCCCTATGGGGCAGGGGGGGTCCCTATGGGGCCAGGGTCTCCCTATGGGGCTGGGGGGCTCCCTATGGGGCAGGGGGGGTCCCTATGGGGCTGGGGGGCTCCCTATGGGGCAGGGGGGGTCCCTATGGGGCAGGGGGGGTCCCTATGGGGCTGGGGGGCTCCCTGTGGGGCTGGGGTCTCCCTATGGGGCTGGGGTCCCTATGGGGTTTCTATGGGGCCAGGGGGGAATCTATGGGGCCGGGGGGCCTCCTATGGGGCCGGGTGTCCCCCCCCCGGCCCCCTTTCTATGGGGCTGCCCCCCAGGTGTCGGGGGCGGCGGACGGCAGCGTGGGGCTGTGGGACGTGGCCGGGGGGCAGCGGCTGCGGCAACTTGGGGGGCTGCCGGGACCCCCCTGCGCCCTCGGGGGGCACGTGAGTGACGGGACCCACAAGTGTGGGGCTGGGGGGGGGGGGGGGAGGTGTGGGGCAGGAGCTGTGGGGCAGGGTGTGTGTGGGGCGGGATACGTGGGGTTGGGAAGCTATGGGGCAGGAGCTATGGGGCTGGGGAACTGTGGGGTGGATCTATGGGGCAGGATCTATGGGGCTGGGATCTATGGGGCGGGGATCTATGGGTCAGGATCTATGGGGCTGGGATCTATAGGGCAGGGATTTTTGGGGATCTATGGGGCTGGGATCTATGGGGCAGGATCTATGGGGCTGGGCTCTATGGGATCTATGGGGCAGGATCTATGGGGCTGGGATCTATGGGGCGGGATCTATGGGGCAGGATCTATGGGGCGGGATCTATGGGGCTGGGATCTCTGGGATCTATGGGGCTGGGATCTATGGGGCGGGATCTATGGGGCAGGATCTATGGGGCTGGGATGTTTTGGGATCTATGGGGCAGGATCTATGGGGCTGGGATCTATGGGGCTGGGATCTATGGGTATCTGTGGGGCAGGATCTATGGGGCTGGGCTCTATGGGATCTGTGGGGCTGGGCTCTATGGGATCTATGGGTCCGGATCTATGGGGCGGGGATCGATGGGTCTGGATCTATGGGGCTGGGCTCTATGGGATCTATGGGTCCGGATCTATGGGTCCGGATCTATGGGGCGGGATCTATGGGGCTGGGATCTATGGGGCTGGGCTCTATGGGATCTATGGGTCAGGATCTATGGGTCAGGATCTATGGGGCGGGATCTATGGGGCTGGGATCTCTGGGATCTATGGGGCTGGGATCTATGGGGCAGGATCGATGGGTCTGGATCTATGGGTCAGGATCTATGGGTCAGGATCTATGGGGCGGGATCTATGGGGCTGGGATCTCTGGGATCTATGGGGCAGGATCTGTGGGGCTGGGATCTATGGGGATCTATGGGGCGGGATCTATGGGTCTGGATCTATGGGGCTGGGCTCTATGGGATCTATGGGTCAGGATCTATGGGGCAGGATCTATGGGGCTGGGATCTTTGGGATCTATGGGGCAGGATCTATGGCTCAGGATCTATGGGGCAGGATGTATGGGTCAGGATCTATGGGTCCGGATCTATGGGGCTGGGATCTCTGGGGATCTGTGGGTCAGGGATCTATGGGTCAGGATCTATGGGGCGGGATCTATGGGGCTGGGATCTTTGGGGATCTATGGGTCAGGATCTATGGGTCAGGATCTATGGGGCAGGATGTATGGGTCAGGATCTATGGGACTGGATCTCTGGGGATCTGTGGGTCAGGGATCTATGGGGCAGGATCTATGGGGTGGGGATCTATGGGGCAGGATCTATGGGGCGGGATCTATGGGATCTATGGGGCTGGGATCTATGGGGATCTATGGGGCAGGATCTATGGGTCCGGATCTATGGGTCCGGATCTATGGGGCAGGATCTATGGGTCCGGATCTATGGGGCTGGGATCTATGGGGCAGGATCTATGGGTCCGGATCTATGGGTCCGGATCTATGGGGCTGGGATCTATGGGGCAGGATCTATGGGTCCGGATCTATGGGGCTGGGATCTATGGGGCAGGATCTATGGGTCCGGATCTATAGGGCTGGGATCTTTTGAGGATCTATGGGTCCGGATCTATGGGGCGGGATCTATGGGGCAGGATCTATGGGGCAGGATCTATGGGTCAGGGATCTATGGGTCCGGATCTATGGGGCGGGATCTATGGGGCGGGATCTATGGGTCCGGATCTATGGGTCAGGATCTATGGGGCGGGATCTATGGGGCAGGGCGGCGTCCTGGTGGCCCGTGTCTCGCTGTGGGGCCGTGACCTCGTGGGACGGGGCCGGGCGCCCCCGGGGTCACCTCCGGGGTCACCTCCGGGGCGCCGGCCAATGGCGACGTCGCCCCGCCGGGTAAGCCCCGCCCCCCTGTGATGACGTCATCACCCCTAATTAATGATTAATTAGTTAATTAATTAATTATGGGGTGACCCCAGGGGCCCCCCCGGGCGCTGGTGGCGGTGACGGGGAGCGACGGGCGCACCCGGCTCTGGCACCCGACGGAGGTGGGTTAATTAGCTAATTAGGGGGTTAATTAGTTAATTAAGGGGCTAATTAGTTAATTAAAGGGGTAATTAGGTCATTAGGGGGGGCGGATGTTAATTTGTAGGGGTGAGGGGTAAGGGATTAAGGGGGTTTTGGGGGGAATTGGGGGTTTAATTAATTAATTAAGGGGGTTAATTAGTTAATTAGGAGGTTAATTAGTTAATTAGGGGGTTAATTAGTTAATTAAGGGGGTAATTAGGTCATTAGGGGGGCGGATGTTAATTGGTAGGGGTGGGGGGTAAGGGATTAAGGGGGTTTTGGGGGGAATTGGGGGTTTAATTAATTAATTAAGGGGGTTAATTAGTTAATTAGGGGGTTAATTAATTAATTAGGGGGTGATTAATTAATTTAGAGGGTAATTGGGTCATTAGGGGGGCGGATGTTAATTGGCGGGGGTGGGGGGTAAGGGGTTAAGGGGGTTTTGGGGGGAATTGGGGTTTTAATTAATTAATTAAGGGGGTTAATTAGTTAATTAGGGGGTAATTAGTTAATTAAGGGGATGATTAGTTAATTAAAGGGGTAATTAGGTCATTAGGGGGGCGGATGTTAATTGGTGCGGGTGGAGGGTAAGGGATTAAGGGGGATTTGGGGGGGGAATTTGGGGGATTTGGGGGGTTAATTAATTAATTAAGGGGGTTAATTAGTTAATTAGGAGGTTAATTAGTTAATTAAGGGGGTGATTAGTTAATTAAAGGGGTAATTAGGTCATTAGGGGGGCGGATGTTAATTGGTAGGGGTGAGGGGTAAGGGGTTAAGGGGGTTTGGGGGGGAATTGGGGGTTTAATTAATTAATTAAGGGGGTTAATTAGGGGGTTAATTAGTTAATTAAGGGGGTGATTAGGTAATTGGAGAGGCTAATTAGGTCATTAGGGGGGCGGATGTTAATTGGCGGGGGTGGAGGGTAAGGGATTAAGGGGTATTGGGGGAATTTGGGGGGAATTGGGGGGTTAATTAATTAATTAAGGGGGTTAATTAGTTAATTAGGAGGTTAATTAGTTAATTAAGGGGGTGATTAGTTAATTAAGGGGGTAATTAGGTCATTAGGGGGGCGGATGTTAATTGGCAGGGGTGGGGGGTAAGGGATTAAGGGGGATTTGGGGGGAATTGGGGGATTTGGGGGTTTAATTAATTAATTAAGGGGGTTATTTAGTTAATTAGGGGGTAATTAGTTAATTAAGGGGCAATTAGTTAATTAAGGGGGGTAATTAGTTAATTAGGGGGTTGGAACTCGATGGGTGGGGGTGGGGGGTAAGGGATTAAGGGGGTTTTGGGTGGGAAATGGGGGATTTGGGGGTTTAATTAATTAATTAAGGGCGTTAATTAGCTAATTAGGGGTTAATTATTTACTGTATTTTTGCCTTTTGAATGCATCCTTCATGTTTTTTGTCTAATTTTGTGTAATTTCTGTCAAATTTGGTGTCATTTTCCCTTATTTTTTTCAAATTTTCTCAAATTTTTGTGTTTTTTCGTGCAATTTTCGTCCAATTTTCGTCCCATTTTCATCCCATTTTTGCCCAAATTTCGCCCAAATTTCGTCGGATTTTCGCCGGATTTTCGGCGTTTTTCCCGTTTTTGGGTCTTTTTGGTGGCCCCGCCCCCAGCCGGCCCCCGCCCCGCCCCCTGGGCTCGCTGCCCGGCCGCGCCGTGGGGCTGGCGGTGGTGCCGGGGGGCGCCGGGGCAAGGTGCTGGCGGCGAGCGACTGCGGGCTCCTGGCCCTCTGGGACCTGCAGCGGGAAGGTGAGGCCGTGGGATTATGGGATTAGGGCCTCGGGGGGTCGGGGAGACCTGGGATTATGGGATTAGGGGGGTTTGGGGGCGTAAAATGATGGGATTATGGGGGTTTGGGGGTTGGGATTACGGGATTATGGGGTTTGGGGGTTGGGATTATGGGGTTCTGGGGGTAGGGATTATGGGATTATGGGGTTTTGGGGGTTGGGATTATGGGATTATGGGGTTTGGGGGTTGGGATTACGGTATTATGGGGTTTGGGGGTTGGGATTATGGGATTATGGGGTTTGGGGGTTGGGATTATAAGGTTTGGGGGTTGGGATTATGGGATTATGGGGTTTGGGGGGTAGAGATGATGGGATTATGGGGTTTTGGGGTAGAGATTATTGGATTATGGGGATTTGGGGGTTGGGATTATGGGATTATGGCGATCCATGATGGGATTATGGGGTACGGAGAAGGGATTATGGCCTTGCAGGGGGGAATGTGGATATGGGATTACGGGATTATGGGACTGTAATCCCATGTGTTCCCCCCACAGACGACGACCCCGCCCCGCCCCTCCCCGTGGGCCCCGTGGCCGCCCTGGATTGGGACCCCCGGGGGACGCGGGTGGTATCGGGGGGCCCCGGGGGGCACCTGGCCCTATGGGAGAACGGCCGGGTGCTGGCGCGTGCCACGGTAATCCCATAATCCCGCGGGTAAAACTCATAATCCCGCGGGAAAACCCCATAATCCCACGGGTAAACCCCATAATCCCATGGGTAACGTCCCTAATCCCATATATTCCCATGGGTAACGCCCATAATCCCATAGGTAACGTCCATAATCCCATGGGTAACGTCCATAATCCCATATAATCCCATGGGTAACGTCCATAATCCCACGGGTAAACCCCATAATCCCGCGGGTAAACCCCATAATCCCATGGGTAACGTCCCTAATCCCATATAATCCCATGGGTAACGTCCCTAATCCCATATAATCCCGTTGGTAACCCTCGTAATGCCTTGGGTGGCCCCATAATCCCGGGGGTAACCCCCATAATCCCGCGGGTAACCCCCATAATCCCATGGGTAAAGTCCCTAATCCCATGGGTAACCTTAATCCAGTAATCCCATAGTGACCCTAAATCCTATAGGAGGCCCCATAATCCCATCAGTGACTCCATAATCCCATGGGTGACCCCATAATCCCATGTCTGACCCCATAATCCCACGGGTGACCCCATATTCCCATGGTTGGCCCCATAATCCCTTAATCCAGTAATCCCATAGTGACCCTAAATCCTAATGGCTGACCCCATAATCCCACGGGTGACCCCATAATCCCATGGTTGACCCCATAATCCCATGGGTGACCCCATAATCCCATGTCTGACCCCATAATCCCTTAATCCAGTAATCCCATAGTGACCCTAAATCCTAATGGGCGACCCCATAATCCCACGGGTGACCCCATAATCCCATGGCTGACCCCATAATCCCAAGGGTGGCCCCATAATCCCATCGGTGACCCCATAATCCCTTGTTTCCCTAAATCCCGATGGCCGACCCCATAATCCCGTGCGTGACCCAAAACTTTAGGGGCAGCCCTATGTCCCCCTAATCCCCTAATCCCATAATAATCCCCTAATAATCCCATAATCCCGCAGGTTGCCCCGCCCCCCGTGTCGGCCGTGGCCTTCTGGGCCCAGCGGCGCCTCCTGGTGGCTGCGGGGCGGCGCCTGGAGCTCTGGGCGCTGCGGGGCCGCCAGGGGAGGCTCAGGTGGGTAATCCCCTAATC